>NC_056735.1:536850944-536945944 GCF_019279795.1 Protopterus annectens
TATAATTCTGCTGTGCTGCTGCTGATTTTATCAAAGAAGTGCATAATTATTAGACATACAGCTAAAAGGAAGGTGACAATCCTACAAACAAAACAGCACCACAGTCTTTTATCTCTGTTCCTAACTAGTGACCTCTTTGCATAAGTTAACAAGGGGTGGCGAGTTTATTGTATATTTGCTTGCCTTATAATAGCTAGAGTAGTCAAAATGTTAACTAAATTACAAACTCTTAAGATTTCTTAAGGAATATTTACAAAAAGAAATTTTAGAATGAAAACTGTATACAACAGTGGGGAGAATAGTATCATTATGAAACATACAATAAAACAGGACACAGTGATATAATGTTTGGGTTTCCCAAAAGAACTCAGGCAATTGGAGCAAATTCAACAGCAAGTAAGAAACATAGTTAATGGGAATAGTGACCTGAGTAAATAAATGGTTATAAACTAAGAACATCAATCTATATGAGGAAAACAGACATTATTAAACTAATTAGCAGGTCTTTTAGGATAAAGAGACACTCTCTTTGTTGTTAATAACAATCGTATAAATAGGAACAGCTTCTGAAAAACAAAGGGGAAATCAAGTGGAAAAGAGAGTTACTATGATGGATAATTATACTGGACAAATCATTTGAAAATAATTAGGGTCTCTAGATTGAATTTCTTAGAATTCTTAAGGAATTTGGCTATCACTTTAACAGAACTATATGCTTCCTGACTTTGAAAGCTGATAAAATGTTTTGTGATTTAGCACTTTCTCACTTCTCCCCCTTCTCCCCTCTTGTAATTGATAACATATGAAGAAATTAAAACTATCTGCACTGCAGGCCATGAAAAATAAGTCTCCAGTTTCCATCTTGCACTGTTCGCTCCCAACATGAATGCCAAATTTCACCCTCTGATCTTTGCTTTCCAGGTGGATTTCTCAGCTTCCATGCCAAGGACATAACACAACAGGCTGTGACCAGAAACCCAATCACAATCTTTTATTGTTAAAACATTTTCTTTAGCACCCAATTTGTGTATGCACCTTAATCACAATATAGCTTTTTGTATAATTGTACTCAGGGTGCTCCTTCTTTTCTCACCTATATATATATATATATATATATATATATATATATATATATATATATATTTTTTTTTTTATTATTTGACATTTGTTTATCAGGCATGTCTCAATTTCAGTGGAAACCCAAGAATAATATCCACGTGAGACAATGTGTATCAATGAACAAGCATAGAAGTATAGCGATTTTCAATTAGCAGTAAACACAGATATTCCACATAACAACAGTAATAATATAAGAAACAACTGCAAACATTGAATAGTGCCAGTGTATTCTCATGTGAATGACCAGTGCCTATATGCTTTCTGCAGTTAGGATGCATACAATTAGATCGAAGATGGCTGCACAGCCAAACACAAATAGAATAGTATATTGAAAATTATTGTGGGAGATTCTACGTGAAAATATCTGTGCCATTCATGGAGCAATACATTTTGTTAATGACACACACTGTCTACAATAATAAATTGTTAATCACAGCCTTGGTTCAATATATAGGGCAACTTAACAGCTGATATCAAAAGCAGATTGTAATATGGTGTTAGCAGCACTCACGTATGCATTACTGTATAACTCAACATCTTTAGTGACTAAGATTTAAACTAGCCAGTAACCGGAAGCAACATGCAATATAATATTACACAGTTAATTTACCATATTGGACACACTGTTATGTAGCTCTGAGGAGATGTGTCTGAAACTGTGAAGCAGGACTTTGTATAAAGGTCTGTTTTATTAAGTGATCATCTCAGATATAGTCTTAAAGCAGTTCGTACAGATTCTACAAATCCTTTAAGAGTACAAGTAACCTCTTGTTTATAGAGGAAGCATCACTAAGAGTTATCGCTTCAATTCATGTTAGTCAAAGCTGTCAAGTTCAAGAGCTCAAGCTCTGATAAGGTTAGTGAAAAAGAAAGAAGGAGAGAAAAGATGAATTACAGCTCGCACAGCTTCTCGAGCACAAAACTAGACCTCGCAATTCAGTGGAGCTCTTTCCCTTCCCCCCTTCAAAATCTCACACTAAAATACAAATGACTCAGCAGCAACAAGCTCCAAGCATTTAAACAAAGGAGCATAACTGATCTGACATCCCTTCACCAGAACAGAACACAGCAGAGATAAAACAAACTAAGCAATGGTAGAAAGAAAAAAAATGTAATTACATCATAAAAAAAAATACAGCACAATCAACTGCTCCCTAGGCAAAGTCCACAAGCAAAACAGAATAACAAGAAACAAAGCCACAGTTGGGTATACTCAGCCACATAACTACATTAGACACATCCATACAATCCAAAAGCCCCTGACTAGTGATTGGGAATAAAAAAGAACAAAACAACAAATTATGTCAAAGCAGATCATAAAATCATCCATATTCTTGCTTACAATAAAAACAATGCCTATGTTGATTTCAACATATATAATCCAAGCATTCAAAGATAGACATGCAGTACCTGTATTCACAGCAGAGTTGTCTCGATTAACAATTGACATTAAAATTAAATAAAGAAATTCATAAGGATTGCTGAATTTCATGGAAAAATTATTTGAATTTTCCATTTTCTCTTCTCTTTTGTTTTTTCCCCTTTTAAAGCAAAGAAATAATAGGACTATATTAATTAATGGTCATGTCAGTTAGCAGTTGATACTTTGAGAGATTTAGCAGAGACGGCAGCTTTAGAGTCAGTCTTTTGTTTTTTTCTTTTGAACGTCAGACCAAGGATTTTTCTCAGGAGATCTCTTTAAGGAAGGGGATGACCAGTCCATATCTTTGGGAATATATATGATATTGGTGGTTTTGATGAATAGGGATGCTTCTTCTAAGGTATTGAATGTTCTCGTTTCATTTGAACAGGAGATTTTAATTCTGGCAGGAAAAACAAGTTGTGATTTAATGTTGTTTTGCTTAAGTACTTTTATATGTGGCCAGCATTTTTTTCTCTGTTCTAGAACTTTGGTGGAATAATCTTTGTCAAATCTAATTAAGTTTTGTTTGTATTTTAAATGGCTTTTTCTCCATGCAGTTTTCAGCACAAGGTCCTTATCCAGATAGGACAAGAATTTTATGACAATTGATCTAGGAGGTATAGAAGATTATGTTGAAGCAGGCTTCCCAGCTATCCATATATTTAAAAAGGAAATAATGTTCTTACCTGCAGGTTTCTCAGGCAGACCAGAGATTCTTATGTTAGCTCTTCTTTCGCTATTATCTAGATCATCTACTTTATTAAGATGGCAGGTATTTTGTTTAAGGAGAAATTAATTCTGAGCTTCTTCTTCCTTAATCATTCCCTCAATGTCATTTAAGGAAGTTTTAATATTGGTTATTTTAATTTGAGGTGGCTGGGGTATATCTTACAGTACATCAGTTTGTTTTTAACAGTTTTCTTTAAAATTGTCTAGATTTTCAATAAAACTATCCATTTTCAGAGAGAGTTCTTGTAAAGTAGTAGACAACAACTGCAGTTCCTTTTTCAAAGCCATTTCAGAGTGAGAATTCTTTGAGAGGCTCATTTCCACAAGATATAAAAGTCTCCACGATGATTTAACAGGAAAATGTCTATGAAAATCCACCAAAATTTCTAGTTATGTAGATTAGACTATAATCAACACATTTTAGTTATTTCTATTTAAAAAATAATTATTTTTCTGTATTTTATAATAATTTTATGGACCTCTAAAATTATGCTGGTTTCAGCTGGCCATTCAGGCTTTGGCAGTCCATATCCCTGATATTGGAGACTGTGATATGCTATCCAATTCAGGAAGTCCTTAACAAAACAACTCTGAAAGGAAACATTCTGCAACTACTTGTCGGATATCACTTAAATTCCTTTTTTTCACTTTAAATTATTTTCCATTGTCTTTGTGCTCCTCCCTACCTCAGTAGCATATTTTTTTTTACTCACCCTGCTTCCCCACTTTTAATAAACCTATTGCCTCACTGCATAACACCCTTCCCCAACACCACTACTCAACATCATCTCTTCCACCCCCTCACCTACCCCCTTACTTAAGCCTCTCACCACACCCTAGACACTACACCACATACTGATTGATCAATGGATTAGTATCATGTTACCTGGTTTTGTACTTCAGGCACAGGTCCATTTCAATTGTATCATGGAGGAGGACTGTTGTTCTGCTATTATTTTAAGAGGTGCTTATTTAAATTTAACCTCTTACAGAGGGTTAACCTGATTTTCCTGTAGTTGTGTATATTATCCATGTTATATTCAGTATTTAATGTTCTTGCTTGACTAGAATGTCCCCCTTTTTAATTCAAACACACACACACACACACACACACACACACACACACACACACACACACACACACACACACACACACACACACACACACACACACACACCACACACACACACCACACACACAGACACACACACACACACACACACACACACACACACACACACACACACACACACACACACACACACACTGAATCACGTATTCAAAGCATGCACAAGTTGTAGGCAATTTGGAGGCTCAGCAATTTCCCTGCAGAATATTAAGCTCCCATCCTTCCATTTGCAAAATGCAGAATGCTATTTCTCATAATGTGGAGCAAATGGGCAAACTATGGAACACTTACTAATAACTTGCTAACAGTTTCAGTTAGGAAGCTTACAGAATAGCTAAATGTATTATTTACATGCAAAAAGTAATTTGATGAAGTAATCCATCACCCTTTTTCCCATTTTTGCACATGGGGTCAGGGCGTCACTTCAACAGTGACAATCATCTAGAGTCAAGGTTCACATTGCTGGTTGGCTAGTCCAGTCACAGATGTTCTTCCATACCACATGCTTGCACCCATGGCCAATTTAATGTGTCCAGTCCATCTACTGCATGTCTTTGGAATGTGAGAGAAAACCGGAGCACCATGAGGAAACCCACACAAACACTGGGAGGGCATGTAGACTCCACACAGTTGGCATACTAGCTGAGAACTGAACTAGGGAACATCTTCCTGTGAGACAGAAACACTATCCTCTATACAACTGTGCCACCTTTTATTTGTATATATATATATATATATATATATATATATATATATATATATATATATATATAAATTCTTATCTACTCTTCTCACATATTCACCATCTGTCCCATGAACCTGAGTTAGCTAATGCAAGTAACGTGAATGAATGTTTGGATGGTTGCATTCTGTTTGTGAGAGGGTATGTAGCAGTACTTAACCAGTAGTTTGGATAGACTGGCATGAATAGGTAATTCAGTATTTTTTATTTATTGATCCCTTGTTGACCAGGTTCATCCCACTAGGCTAGTGACCTCTTTTCAGGGGAAACCTGAGACAGTATTTATACTACAAGGGGAAATTAGCTAGCACATCAGTAAACTTCCCCTACACTTTAAACAAGCACCATGGGATCTTTTACAGCTACATGAGGTACACCCAGCTCATGCAGATGAAGTCTTGGTTGAACATATCATGTAATGGATGGCACATTCAGGATTGCAGCACTCTCCCCCTTATGCTGCACTGTATTATTCTCATCTTACAGCACAAGAGGCAAGTGTGCTATGTGTTGCACCAAATACACTGCACTTGGTGAAATATGAAGGTGATTGCAACAGTAGCTGTATATATATATATATATATATATATATATATATATATATATATATATATATATATATATATATATAAAATTATACATATAAGTGTATAGGTGTTTGGTGCTTGATATCTGCAGCATCTTTTACTGTAAGTATAGGGAACATGTTACATGACAAATGGCAAATCCACTATTCAGGAAATGAGTTCCCTAATATTACAGCAATATATTTCATGTATCACAGAATCCCTCCATGTACCCCATGTGTTTGTGTGTGTGTGTGTGTGTGTGTGTGTGTGTGTGTGTGTGTGTGTGTGTGTGTGTGTGTGTGTGTGTGTGTGTGTGTGTGTTGGTATAAAGAGAGGGATGTAGTAGTCCACAAAACACACAAAACTGACAGGCCAAAAAGAGCCATAAAGATGATAGAGTGCACTATCTAGGATAAGAATGAAATTATGTATCATTATTATTATGCAAGAAGCCCAAAATTTCTGGATAGATGATATTCAAAAGATTAAGAGAAAATTCAAGAAAAGAAAAATTATTGCCCAACAAAAAACATTGAAAGCTCAAAATCTAAATTTGTGTTCATTAATGCAACAGATTTATGAAAATATTATACAGACCAAGAAACCTGGGGGCATTTAGGAAAAAAACTGCAAAAATATGAACCAAAAAGCCTAGAGATTTTTGAAAGGCATTAAAAAGAAACATGGACATGGGAAAGAAAGACAGATCTAATATGGTGTAATATTTATGCAAAGGAGAAATCCAAATTAATTAATACAAAAAAGTAGCCCAAAAGATATTTCAAGAGAAAAACAGGTAAAGCCACCCAGACATGGAAAATTTCACAATACAAAAATAAGATCACAAAGTAGGAATGTAGAATAGAAGATTTGTAAAGAATACGTTAAACAAATAGAAGCTGAAGTTATGGAACATCTGCAAAGTGAAGGATTTAGTGTAGAAAGTCTAACATAGGTTATGTCACAGCATGATGGAGCAATGAGTTCCCAAAGCAAAGAGAAACAAGTGGAGCAGGAGACATCTGAAAAAGAAATATGGATATGGGAAAGAAAAAGAGATTTAATATGGTGGAATATATATACAAAGGAGAAAGCAAAACTAATCAATACAAAAAAAAAAAAACAGCACCAAACCTATTTTAACATCACAGTATAACTAAACAGTGAGTCCACAAATTAAAGAGAACCAGGTGGAATGGGAAGCATCTGATGAGTTGCCACATGAAGATACTCTGGACCTTCAATAGGTAACCAGTACAAAAGTTCAGATGAAAATTGCACAGCAAGAGAAGTTACAAGAAACAGTTGCATCACTGACACAGTCAGTGTTGTGGAGTGATATGTCATAATGTAACAGCATTGCTACTAAATGCCTGTCAATGTGTGTGTGTGTGTGTGTGTGTGTGTGTGTGTGTGTGTGTGTGTGTGTGTGTGTGTGTGTGTATCTGTGAGTGGCTACCTTGCTGTGGTACAGGATTTTGTCATAATGTAACATTGGTGCTAAATGCCAGTCAGTGTGTGTACCTCTGTGTGTGTGGATACTTTGCTGTGGTAGTGGGGCTTATTATAATGTAACGGTGATACTAAATTTTATTTAACATTTGTTGACTGTGAAAGTCTGACTAGGACAGAGCCTATTTTCAACAGATGCTTGGGGAAAAACACTACAGGCAGATGTCTTTGGAAGGTGGGAGGAAATCTACATGAACACAAGGAGGACATGCAGACTCCACAGAGAAGGCACCTCAGCTGAGAATCAAACCAGAGAACCTTTTGCTGTGAGGTAACAATGTTAACCACTTCACCACTGTGCCATCCCAGTCAGTGTGTGTGTGTGCAACATTGTGAGAGTCTACCTTGCTGTGGTACAGAGACTTGTCATAATGTAACATCGGTACTAAATGCTAATCAATGTGTACCTTGGCATTGCAAGTCTTTTTAATGGTCTGAATGTTGTAACATTATATAGTCATCATTAAATGGTGCTGCATGAGCTTGATAGGGAAGGGGCCATGACGACAATGTAGTTACACTTATATTCTCCTGGGTAGGGCCTCCAACCTGAAACTTGCTGGGGCCCCAAAATGCTAGCACTGGCCCTGCACATGTAAATACACAGTTGTATTCATGTTGATCACAAAACATGTGATTGTCTATATGTGACAATAAGTGTGCAATATACACAACCTACTGAAAAACAGCTGCATATGTCTCAGTTCTGCTACATGCATTCTTAACTGCTTTTTGCATCTAGTTTAATAAGCTGTGTTGTAAAGTATGCTTGAACATTGGAAACACAATGGGAAATACAAAATCCACACTTTGCAAACCACTCTCATAACACAATATGTTAGCCACATCATATAATGATGATGGCATCACCTACAAAGACCAGTATGACAAGGCAAAACAATACTTCAGAGATCATGCAATCATTAACTGGTATGTTCTGCAGATGGGAACAAAATACTTACATGTGTGGTAAATCACCACAGTAGCCACATTATGTGCTTATCTCTATGTATACATGTGTGTGCATAGTCAGATGGACATCAGTCTGTATCCTGCAATCATCAATCTACTTCCATGCAGAACTAATATCTTGACAGTCATATATGCCTACCCAGCCATTTTGTACAAGCCTTCCAACATCTTCTCACAAACATCCAATGATGATGTTCTCCATTGTAAATCAGCAGCAGTGTAAAAGTCAGACTTATGCTGTGATGCTTGGATTAAGTACTGAGATCTCTAGCTTGTGTCACTGGTTAGGAAGGTGTTCTAATTGCATTGCAGTCAAGTGGTGTGTGTATAGTGAGAAAAACATAAGTCTATATCCTACTGCCAGCAATCCAGTCCCATGGAGAAAAAAATATTTTGACAGTCATACACGCCTACACATCCATTTCATACAGTCCTCCAACATCTTCTCCCAAACATACAATGGTGATAGCCAGTATAAATTCTGCAGCAGCAGTATAAAAGTCAGAGTTGTGCCATGATGTGTATGTTAAGTACTGAGTTCTCTAGCTTTTGTAACTACTTAGGTAGGGGATCTAATTTCAGTGCAGTTAAATGGCTTGTGTGTAGTCAGAAGAGCATGAGTCAGTATCCTACTGTAAGCAATCAAGTCCCATGCAGAGCAAAAAGTTTGACAGTCGTAAACACCTACACATCCATTTCATACAGGCCTCCTAATATCTTCTCACAAACATACACTGCTGATGTAATCAACTATAAAGTGTTGTTTGACATTATAAAAGCCAGACTTGTGCTGTGGTGTTTACGTTAAGTACTGTGTTCTGTAGATAGTTTGGTAGGGGTTCTACTCTGACAGTGCTCAACTTGTGAGTCTGTGTGTGTGTGTGTGTGTGTGTGTGTGTGTGTGTGTGTGTGTGTGTGTGTGTGTGTGTGTGTGTGTGTGTGCACTGGCTCTGAGAGTTACCTTGGGCTTTTGGTTTGGTTTGTAAGATTGTATGTAAGCAGTGTTGTGGGCTGTATTTTAATTTGTTTTATTCTTTTTTAACTTTAAACCAATTTTCAGGCTAATTTTAATTGGATCCTAGGGGTAAACTAGCAAATGTAGTCAATAAGGAGGGAGCAAAATTACTTTACCAAATTAAAAACTAAATGCTTGGACTGACTCTGAGAGTTACCTTGGGCTTTTGGTTTGGTTTGTATGATTGTATGTAAGCAGAGTTGTTGGCTGTACTTTAATTTGTTTTATTCTTTTTTAATTTTACACCAATTTTCAGGCTAATTTTAATTGGATCCTAGTGGTAATGTGAGTGTAAGGCTGATTCAAAGTAGTATAGCCCAATCTAGTGGCAATTGGCTAGATCCCTTCACTGTTGTTGTGCATATACCATTAAGTCTCAACAGTTTACAAAAACTAAATTGTAGTTCACCTATTACAATTGAAAAGTTGGAGGGAGTCAGGTTCTTGCTTGCCAGAGGTTTTACTTAGTTAAGAGAGCCAGCTTCAGTGGAGAAGGTAGAAATTGCTTTATGCGGTGATCCCCAGGTGGGGGGGGGGTCACTCAGGAAAGAAACCCATGCAAACTATTACAACTGAATAGTTTGGAGAGAGTCAGGTTCTTGCTTACCAGAGGTTTTACTTAGTTAAGATAGCCAGCTGATGATGTCATCCTGTACAAAGTACACTCTGACATCATACAAGTCAAACTTGTGCTGTGGCAGTAATGTTAGTTCTGTGTTCTCCAGCTTCTGTAACTAGATATTTAGGGGTTTTAATCTGACAGTAGGCAATCAGAGTGCCTATTCACTCAAATAATATTTTGAGACAATTTTACACTAAAATGAGACTTTACATCCATGTCAGACATGCATACCAACATGTTCTTCCCAGCATACACTGATGCTATCATACTCCATAGATTTCAATGTGACTGTGTTGAAGTCCAACATTTGTGTTGGTGCTACCATTACATTGTATGTAATTCGGCTTCTAAAACTATACTAGTGTAATGTTCAAATCAGACCCAGTCTACTGTTGTATGTGTGTGTGTGTGTGTGTGTGTGTGTGTGTGTGTGTGTGTGTGTGTGTGTGTGTGTGTGTGTGATTGGTGGTAAATTATGGTCATTGTATGATCTTTTGAATTGCTTTTCATTTCACTACCACTTGGGTGATCCTTTAACATAGGCCCATGTACCCAACATCCCCTTTTTTCCTCTGGCCATGTGACATCATTCATGCAGAGGAGTGGAGTATGTCCTCATGTCATATATGCATACACACATCATAAAGCAGAGTCCTTTCATGTGCCTTTGCAAGCCATCTCCAGACCACAGGATGTGTGAATGCTAAGTCTGTCATGGGGTAGTGCACGTCACATATGGAGAGAGGCACTATGTAATGCAATCAAACAAATACACACATACACACATATCATTACTATCTGCATCAAGTAGATATAGGGAGTTTGTTTAAATGTTATAATGTCTATGATTTTATGTAATATTGGCCATTAGCTTAGCAATGGCCTATGATATGAACATTCCACATGTCAATGTTGCTGTCATAGACATGTGCTAAATTCAGGTGTGTATATACAGTAGGCCTACAACAGTGTATTGCAATCTTTAATGTGAAGTAATGTATCAATGTCCACTGCTGCCATTTCATTACATGTTTCTACTATAACAGCCTTCTGAAAACTGTTGACATGGGATGATGCTATGTATATTGATGGCTTATTAAGGCATGTGTTTTTGTAGTGGAGTAGATCAACATTCTACATAGTTCTCATCCAACCATCAAATTGGCACCTGCAGATGGCACCGGTGTGCATGTATTTACATACCATCATTAAATGTCTGTGACATACATCAGTAAAATTCATACTGATTACATAGACAGATAAGTGTTAATTCATCCACATGTTGTAATGTTGTGAAATACAGAAATATATCATGTTTTTGATTTAATTGCAACCTTGTAGTATTCATTGTATGCACAATTGTGTTGCTAATTCCAAGGGTTATTGAGGTGGTCAGCAGCACCATTGTGTGGCTATATGCATTTATGTCAGGAAATATTCTGCATGACATACAATTAAATCATTAGTAATGTGTCCCTATATGGCATCAGGTTGCTCAAACACAGCTTTCTGATGAAACACTTACAGGCATACGTTTGTTGTGCAATTGATATAATTACATGACATTGGCACAGTTGTATGACTGTGTAAACAGTACCACTGTGTGGCATGTGATGCATAACCACGTTTGTATTTGGAAGTGTTGTCACAAATCATTTATTTAAATAATTGTGAAGTTTTAAGGGGAATACACAACAAAGCATAGAATGTTTGTGGATGGCATCAGCCATACTCAGCTGGAGAAAATAAACAATTTGCTAGCTGACAGTTTGTCTCACACTTCACCTGCCTGTAGCCACTGACCATCAAGCAAAGTATACATATAAACAAACATTACACAGTTTATCTTCTCAGAGGAGCAATTCATCTGTGCAATCTCTAATTCTAAAAATATAGACTCACTGTGCCCTGACAACATCCCCGGTTGCCTATGCCTTGATTTCAAACCTGACCTAGCAAAGTTGGATCCCTAGTTAAATGCAGTCTCCAGAAGACCTATGTTCTTTCAGAAGGGTGTACAGCAACAGTCATCCCTCTGAACAGAGGAAACCATTACCTGATGCAGGGACTTATAGACCCATTCTCTTGACTCTACTCATCTGTGAGACAGACCAACAGCTCATCATGGACCTTATCTAAAAGGACTCAGCTAATCTCCTCACTGTGTAACAAACTTATGTTTGATTTGTTAAGGCTGCTTCATGTCTGTTAAATCTATTTGATGTGTCCAAGAAGGTCACCAAGGGCATGCATGATGAAAAGACTATCGTCCCATGTCACTTGACCTGGCCAAGGCATTTGATAAAAATCCATACTCGGGTATTACACAGAAACTGTCACAAGTGGGCATAAAGACCTACATCACCAAGTGGGAAGACAAATGGATCACATACAGAACATATAATGTCAAAGTGTGGGAAGTCACCTCTAGCTAGAGTCTAGTGACCAGTCCATACCTCAGAATTATGTACTAGGCCCTTTCCTGCACAGTATTTAAGCCTCAGAAGTCAAGGCAAACTTACACATCTTTTGTCTAACCAGGTCTGTGGACAACAGCAAATTGTGGACAATGATTGAATCCAAGAGTGGTATAGGTATAATGTAGAAAGTATTAGCACATACAAAGGATTTTTGCCAGAGCCATGTAGACACAGTAGATGAACAAAAATCATGACTAGTTCCTTTATGAAAGCAAATACATAAGCTTATTACAATACAGACAGCACACCCCTATGGGCAGACCAAGTGATACATGACCAGGGTACTCAGGTAGATAGTAAGCAGAACTTCCACCAGCATGTCCCCAGAGTGGTGACAAATCCCTTGTATGTAGCATTGCTCCTGAGTTTGGGCAAGCAATCCAGATCAAATGACATTATAGTCTCATTGTTCTCAGTGCTCATCACACCAATAATTGAGTACAATTCACTCTTTTGCATGAACCTCACCACACATCTTCCAAGGGTGATTTACTCAAGTGTATCACTTTTGCCACAGTGAGCTCCTACACATCTTATTGGCTATACCTAAATATTCTTTGTGATGCATAACAATTAGGAGTTGACAGTGCAGACCTTCTTTCAAGGTGTTATACAAGATCCATGTGTGATACGTGTTTCTGTGATGCACCCAGTAAATACATAGCTAGATGGCGTGGGTTACATTCTTGCAAGTGTGGTTTGTGGTATCTATCTATATATATATATATATATATATATATATATATATATATATATATATATATATATATATATATATATATTTATACTGTAAACTACAGGTGTAACTGTGTCCCACTTAATACCTCCATAAAAGTGGCAATTTTTGGGGAAGGTATGTTTGATTCCCCTTATAGATTACTGAATAATCATTACAGTTGTACATGTGTGTTCATGCAGAACATGTATAATAAGTCACAATTAGATAGTTTATGTCAATGACACAGATTAATGGTAGTATTATTATGATATAGTCTGTGACTGTGCGTGGTTCTGTCTACTGTTTTCCATGAGCCTGTTGCTATGTGTCCTGACTGGTTGAAATATATGCAGAGATTGCATTCATAGTCCAGCAGTTCATTTTCAAGTCTTCACAATATGCACATAACCCCAATTGTATAACCATGATTCAAGGCGTGCATATGCAATTAACACTGCTGATCATCCCACAAACACATAAACTCCATGTAGGCTTTGTATTAAGCCTACACAGAGTTTATTGAATCCCCGGGATAATGTTTCTGTTGTTGCTTCTGTTTTAACCTAAGATACTGTAAAGCTGAGATGTTAGTTTCAGTGTAAGAAACCAAAGATTGCTTGTATTATCCACTATAATGTATTGTTTTGTAAACTGAAATTTTTGCTTCTATGCATGTCTCAAGGTGTTTGTGCTGATTTACACAGTTTCCTGGCCAGCAACACTGTTGTCTGGTCACAAAACTGCACTTATTCCCATGTAACCACAGTGTGAGGCCTATATATTCAATTAGCACTACTGCTCATCGTGCAAACACATAAGCTCCATGTTGGCTTCATACTAAGCCTAAAAAGGTTATTGAATCACCGGGGTAATTTGCCTCTTGTTGTTTCTGTTTTAACCTAAGAGGCTGTAAAGCTGAGATGTTAGTTTTAATGTAAGAAACCAAAGCTTGCCTGTTTTATCCACCATAATGAATTTTTTGTTTCTATACCATGATCATGAATTTGACATTGTTTAAATTACCATAGACTGCATTTGTTCTGCAAATTTAATATAGGTACTTTTAATATGATTCACTTACAGATGTCAATATTTTATTTACAGCACACGGACACATGTACTTCAAGGATACTTTGATTTTTTTTTCCTATTTCATATGTAGGATGTAGTTTACTTGAAGCTAATACTACAAAATGCTTTTTTTAGCTTACTTTAAGAGATTGGAGATTTTTTTTTCTAAGTATTTTAGAAATCTTCAAAAAAGGAAACTCGTTGTGCAAATGATGGTTATAAGCAAGCACAGTCAAAACAGGAAAAAAGCCAAACCAACAACGTTGAAGGATAAAATCTTTAATAATACTTCCAACCACAAAGCTTTCAGGTATAACATCCTTCCTTAGAGTGTAATAAAAACTAAAACAAAAGTATGGTTTTAAACACAATTATAAAAGACACAGCCAACCAATAAAAATACAGTTGCAATGAATGAATGAATGAATGAATGAATGAATGAATGAATGAATTAATTAATTAATCATTATACAACCCAATTAAATTAAAGGGACATTCAGGTACCAGAGGCACATTTGCTTTTGTTTTAGTATAGGTTTTATACTAACAGTTCCATTTAACCCTGGTATTTTGTCTGCATTCGATCTCGGTATCATTCCAAGTTGCATTAATAATATCGAAGATGCCTTAATTGATTTGAACTTGTTTGTTCTTAATGTCAATTTAAAGTTGATTTTTAAGAATGATACTGCTACTATCTTCTCACTAAGCTCCACCTTCCACTGGAACTTGAGTACAGTCATGTCAGCATTCATAATCCCATTACGATAGTCATACCCATCCTCATTAAGCATCCAAGCTGCTGAATAAACCCAGGAAACCTTAGTTTAACCCTCTCTGCCAACAGGCTAACAAGCACTTTTTTATTACATAGTTTATTTAAATTTGGAAATTTAAAAATGCTAGCCTTTTTAATGTGCAGACAGTTTCTGATTCTTTTTAAGCCATGTTTCAGAAGAAGCAATACATTTATACAAAGGCAATCCCAAATCCACAGCAATTGTACAGGTGCAGCTGATGCATTCTTTCCAGAAAGCTCATGACCCCTGTTAAACATATATACCTGAATGAACAGATTAGTAAAAGTTAGGACATCCCCACTCCAATCCTCCATACTGGCATTCTGGAAAACGCACAGCAGCAAGTCTTGCACTCTTAAGTAACTGTTTCATGTGTTGTATCACTGATTCTGGAAGGAATAATGCAGCTATGAAGAGCAGACATCCTTAAAACAAGATTAGTGGAAAAGGGAGTTTGGGACCAGATTTGATGTGGCACCAGAGGAGATAGGGATATCAATTCCTTGAAGAGCAGATTTTCAGTGTACTGAGGAAAAGGGACTCTGTGAAATAAACACTGTAGTAGGAGCTAGAATATTCCATTACCAACTGAAGGTTCCATTATCAAAATTCTTTTAATCACCAAATTCCCTGAGAACATGTTTTTATTTTTATATGCATAACTTTTGTTACAGTATATCAAAGAAATTGCATTTACATGAATGCAGAATAATTATGATAACAATACTCAAATTCTGACAGAAAATATAATGGATTTCCAAAGTGATTATTAAACAACAGATTAAAAATGGCAAGCAACCAACTACCTGCTAAGTAATTAATAACTGGTATAAGAATAGCAAAATGCATGAAAAGTTTGCTTGAAAACAAATTAAGTGCATAATGATATTTGAATAGGTAAAGGTTAGAATGAATGTATCTACTGCTGAATTACATTTAAAATGACAAGATAGTAAATCTTAAGGGAGAATAGCTGTCCGAAGCAGTAATAACAGAGATATTAGTGGCGATAAATATTCTAACATCAGCTACAATGGTACTAGCCAGTCTGTCTATCAGATAGGCTTTAAACGGGCCTAAAAGGTTTACATTTTAAATGTAAAGATGTTTATATCCCTCGGTCAGGGAGAATTTTAAAAAAAGGAGGTGTGAGGTGTAGTATTTATCTGTCTTTCTTAGTATCACAAAGCAGTTATTGCCTTTAAAATGTGACCCACTTTTGAAGTAAAATGACTGGGGGGAGGACTAAATTTATTTATTTATTTTTGTTTACCAGGACATTTTGACAGGACGCAGGTCCCTTTTCAGCAGATGCCCAGGGAGAAAAGCTCCACATCATGTACATGATAAATAGAGATACAAAGTTGCAGCAATAGTAAACAACATTACAGGTTGTTGGCTTTAATACAATAACAATATATTGATTATCAACAGCATATACAGTAAATGTTGCAAGTGAAGATAGTTTCTTGTTGTTTATAATATTAGTAACAAAGTTGTCAGACAAAATGTTAAAGTATGTAAAGACAACTAGCTAATTCTGACTGTGGTTGGTAGTGGTGGTAGTATAGTTGGGTTAAGAGTCTAGGTGGGGGGTAAGGGTGGGGGTGTTAGACTGGATTTGAACAAGGACAAAGCCAGTGCAAATTTAAGTGGAATTTGAGTGCAGTCTTGAAAAGACTGCTGGAAGGTAGAGTAGTTATAGAGGGTGGAAGATTGTTCCAAAGTTTAGATATGGTACATGAAAATATGGCTTCTCCTGCTGAGTTTTTGGGTTTGATAACAGTGAATTGATTTTTGTTGCATGATCTTAGGGGCCTAGTGGAGTGATAGGGTTGGAGAAGGGTTTGAAGTGAAGGGATGTTAAAGGGGTGGTTAATAAGTTTATGAGTGAGGGTGAGTTGATTAAAGTGAAGGAGTTGTGGGACTTCTATCCAGTTTAGTTCTTTAAGGGAGATACAATGATGGCTGCGATAGGAAGTTCCAGTGGCGAATTTAGCAATTTTTTTGTAACAAGCATCCAGCTTGTGTAGGTCTGTCTGCCTAAGGTTGGTAAGTATGGGGGATGCATAGAGTAGGGTGGAGATTTACTGGGAATTGGCTATGGAGATTCTAGCTGCCTTGGTTAGGAATTGGTGGCTTCGATATAATGCACCAAGTTTCATGTGAACTTTTTTTATTGTGAGAGATATGTGGGTGTCAAATCTAGGTTTGTTGTCTATTTCCACAACAAGTAATTTTGTGTGTTCTGATGGAGAGATGATGGTATTGTCTTTGGCGAGAATGTTGAAGTGGGGGGTGTTTTGGGTGGCATTGGAAGGTTGGAACAGGAGAAGTATTGTCTTACTTGGGTTGAGTAGGAGCTGAGCATTGGATAGCCAGCTTTTTACAGAAGAGAATGATGCTAGTACTCTTTACAAGGTGCTCTAAATAAGTTATTTTCCTTTTTGGCGAGCTACCTGCAATTTATCATGATAAATCTTTTCTATTATGAATCAACAATCCAAGGTTTCTGGAGGCTGAGACAATTATCATTTGCAGATTACAGGCTTTGCAATTACTATGTTTATTACAGAAAGAATTAAACTAGCTAACTTTGGAAAGTTTAAAGATAGGCTCCAAGTAGAATTAAGTTTTCCTCTAAAATAAAGATTATGTAAATATCTGCTACTATTTGCAAGGTGAATGCACACAAAAAATTAAATCTTTAGATCTGTTCAGAAAAACGCAACAGTGTATACACAGTTTCACTATATTAATGATGGTGAATAGAATATGTTCTTGATGTTGATCACTGCTGCATATAATAGTTGGCCAGCTTCAAAAGTTCATTCAATGCAGAGCTTTTCTGCTGCCGAAGATTATGCTCTTCTGAGGCTTCCGATGAGCAGCAGTTGGCTTGTGCTTTTCCTTTGCTGTGCAGATAAGTTCCCTTTGAGGAAAAAGATTCCTTTAAAAAAAAAAAACTCCTGCTTGGGAAAGTTGTTTGTAATTTAATGGATACTCTCAAGACTGCATTGAATTTTTAAATGGGAGTGCTTTTTCCCTGTCAGCTTAAAATTTGTTTAACGTATTAAAAAAATATATGGCGAAATAGTGTTTATTTTAGTTTTTTGTACTGGCGTGCTTTTACTGTGTTCTTCCATGAAAAAAAGTGACTTTTAAAGACTTTAAATTCTTACTGGCTTTTGCTTCTTGTTTTCCTTGAAAAACAGGCACTGTTTTCAGCTTGATCATGGAACATGAGCTAAAGAATGTAAGGACGCTTTTGATACAACACCATCTTGAGCAATTGCCTTTCGCGCAGGAGTGCTTTTTTGACTGTTACACTCCTCTTCAGTTCCTGCTGGGGGTCTGTGTACTTGGTATTGATTGCACATGGTCTGTGCAATCTCTGTTTTCTGTTTTACATATGCATTTTTTCATTGCAATTAGTCATCTCTTTTTGGGATTATCATCCAGGAGTGCTGTGGATTTAGTTGTTACCTGGTTCTTATCTTGAAGAAGGATGCTAACGGAGGCGGTTGTTCCATAACGTGTTGTGCTCTGGCATGGTGGATGACGAAGCTGGTAACAAGCATTTATCGGGCTGTCTATTAGGGATGATAACCCGATCATTTTCTTTGCTAAATTAAGTTCGAAGTGTCTTATCATCTGGCTGGTGTGTTTGATTGTAGCTGTCGAATATTGGAAGTTCCAGCTATTTTGGGTGTGCTAACGTTTATTGTATATTGGGGATTATTTCAAGCACGCATAGACATTTTTCAAGAATGGTTGCATATTTTTAGTTTGTTTGTTTGTTTTCCAATTGATGGGCTATATCAATATCAAGGAATACAAGGTACTGTGAAATTTTATTATTTGGCGTTTGTATACCGAGTGGAATTATTTTCTTTTTGGATTCCATTTTTCTGTTGGGACAGTATATCCACAAACGGTCAGCCGGGACACTATCTATGTATATTTTTCTATAGTCCAATGTTTAATTGGGACATTAACAGGACAGGTTTTCTTCATAAGGTGGAGTTTAAAGTGGACCAGTTGTGTGATATGTTCAACTACAATTGCTGAATATTGGAAGTTTCAGTCACTTGGGGTATTTAAACATCCATTGTAGACTTGGGTTTACTTGAAACAAGTGCTTTTGACACAAGGTACTGCTGAACTTTCATTTACTCTGCAATTTCATGTGGAGTGCAATCTGCTCTTTTTGGGACAGTATTTTTACAAACGGTCAACCAGGACACCACCAATATATATTTTCACAGTCCGATGCTCAATCGAGACATTAACCTGACAGGTTTTTTTTATAATGTGAACTCTAAAGTGGACTATAATTTTGATGAGTTCAACTTCAATTGCTGAATATTGGAAGTTTCAGTTCTTGATGTGTTTAAACACTTATTGTAGATTTGGGTTCACTTGTAATAAGTGCTCGTGACACAAGGTACTGTTGAACTTTTATTTACTCGGCGAGTTTATGCGGAGTGCAATCTGTTTTTTACCATTTGATCATTATTCTCATAATGGACATTTTAAACTTCATTGTAACTTGTGTATACTATATTATAGCTTCATTCTGGTATTTATTTTTGTTGAATGTCACAAATTTTGGGTATTAGCACAGCAGATATCTATAGTGACAAGTTATTGCTTGATTTATATGAACTGCTCCCTCTCTTTAGCTAAGAATTCAAGTTTGTCTGTTCAATAACCGAGTTTTTCTGCCATCAATATTCTTATTGCTTCTGGTCATTCTTTTAGTCAGCTGGAACATATTCTAGATTATTTTCTATATATTAAGTGCATAATATTGACATCTGAGCTTAGATTCATATACTTCTAAGCCATATAGGCTAAACAAAAGGATATTTTGATTCATTCATCTTTTGGCCACATTTTTATAAAATGATTTTGGAACAATCTGGTATTACTGCTGTGTCTTTTCCATGACTGACTTGTGCTTGGCAATCTGGTATTTCACTCTCAAGTGTTTAGTATACAATAATTGTAATTTTACTATTGAGTGTACCCAAGAGAGGCCAAAGGTGGCTTCATTAGGTAGGGACCCAGCTTGGTTTGGAATGATATATTCATTTTCCTTTTAATTTACAATTTTGGGCTGTTATTGTCCCTCCTACTAATATTATACATCACATGATATTTTTTTACTGACGTAGTTGTTGTGGCTATTATTGTCAGTAATTTATTCGGGGTTTGATCCAATGGATAGATATTTGAATAAATACACATCCAATTATGGATCTTACAAGCTTGGTAACAGGATTATCAGCTGACAGGGAAGACCTGATGATGTACCCAATTCTGAATCTGCCTGTATTTCAGCTTTTGAAGGTTTATTCAATCAGCTTCGCATTCTTAGATCTAACATCTGGCATTCCAAATTGTTCAAGGCATACATTGCCAAAGGCATAACCCCTCGTGGTCTGAGAGTACGTATACAACCCCATGTCAGGGTAATAGATTCGGAGCTCAGTGACCAGTGGTCTAAGATACAGCAGCAAGCCAGTATGTCCTTTGTAGAAACTTTATCCAAATATTATGATCGTGTCATTGATAAAGAAATTGATATAGTAACCAGAATGGTGAATGATATCAAACCTTTTGAGGGGGAACCCTACTATAATCAACATCTTAATAAAGTGGCAACAGATTTGAATAATCTGGAAAAACAACTCAAAAGCAGAAAAATCAAAAAAATTAAGAGGGATCAGGGTGATTACCAGCAAGGCAATCCATTTTCAAATAACTCTAAGCATGTGAGATTCACACCCTCATTGTCACAGACACCCAAGAGAAAAAGACCACGCTCCATATTGAGAAAATCTGGTCATGACACTGGGTCCTCTACTGAGGACATTTCCTCTTGCACAGACAATGAATTCCAATCAATACCAAGTTCACCATCACCAAAAAGGACAATAACATCTGTCCCTTTAGGCCCAGGTACCAGTGGGGGGGACGTAAACACAGGAGGCATAGACAACATTCAGAGTCTGTTGAAAATGGTTATACAGAACTAGTGGAAGATCACAACAAAAATGTTTTAAACTTATCTGATTTTGTCTCCAGCTCAATTGTCTATACTCAATAAAGGTTTGACCTTCATCCCGGGTTTTATGGTGTCTGAAGAAATGTTTGCTCAAGATCTAATGTCTTTTTGCAGAACATTGAATTTAAGACAGTTTTTTGGCAATAATGATAAGAATGATATGAATTATAAGTTCATATATCATAAATCGTCCTTTACTCCACCTATGCATCCTTTGGTACATCAGTTCCAGAATAGCGTTCTCAAAGATCTGCATTTTTCCAAGGCAGAGATTCAATACAAATCAAACAATGTCAATTTTGCAGAAAAACAAGCTATTCTGGAACTACAAAATAATAGGAATATTGTTATTATCTCAGCTGACAAAGGTGGAGCTATGGTTGTATTAAATTGGAACGATTATGATCAGGAAGCCAAAAGGCAGTTGTCTGATGGTAGATATTATTTTGAGATGCCCATTAATCCTATTCATCATTTAAAAAAAATCAATTGATGATTTTTTTAGTTCAGGCCAGGGACAAAGCAATTATTACAAATGGCATTATGCACCAACTAATGGTTCAGGACCCGGCCAACCAATATATCTACTTTTTCCTAAAATTCACAAAGATCCCATACATCCACCGGGCAGACCAATTGTTTCAGGTAAAGGTTACATCACGGAACCTGTATCTCTTTACCTGACTAAATATCTCAAGCCCCTTTTACATTTGGTCAGTACACTTGAGTACAGGATACTACTAATTTTTTGCAAATTATTTCAGACAGGCAATTAGAACCTGATTGGCTGATGTGCACCCTTGATGTGTGCACTCTATATACTAACATCCCATATGAATCTGGTTTGGAGGCACTTGAATATTGGCTGGAGGTGTCCAATTTATATGACTCTGATTTCAACTCATTCTTGGTACAGTTAGCAGAACATGTCCTTAGCAGTAATGTATTTTTCTATCAGGACACCTGCTATTTACAAACCAAGGGTACAGCAATGGGGGCTTCTTTTGCCCCCATTTATACAGATTTGTTTATGGCTTTTGTGGAAAAACATCTGATTTATGACCAAGTAAACAATATTTATTTGGAACACATTGATATTTGGAGACGTTTCCTAGATGATTGTTGGATGGTATGGAAAGGAGAGGTTGATACATTATATGAATTTATATCTTATTTAAATCAGAACCCTTGGGGATTACAATTTACCATCCATTACGATTTAAACAGTATTACATTTTTAGATGTGAATATCAGCAGATTATCAGACCATACATTGGGTACTGAAGTATTTAGAAAATATCCCCAATATAACACCATTCTGCATGCATCTAGTTTCCATCCTCCACATATAGTCCACAACATTCCAAAATCACAATTTATCAGAACCAAACATATTTGTTCAGATGATTCTTCATTTCAGAATCACAGGAAGGATCTTACCAGTAGATTCAAAGCCAGGGGATATGGTATGGGTTATGTGTTGCAGGCAAGTAACTTGGTCAATTCGACCAATAGAGAAGAATTCTTGAGGTACAAGGATCATAATGTCACAACAACACAACCCATCAGGCTGGTTACAACATATGCCAGAAATACAGTGAATCTAATTGAAAGCGTTAACAGGCATTGGAATATATTACAATATGATGATGAGCTATCTCATATTTTACCTGAAAGATGTCTTTTTTCATACCATAAAGGTAAAAACCTTGGTTCATGTTTCAGTTATTATAAACATGGATCTAACCATCATACTTCTCATTATATACAAGCCACTATTATGGGGGATCCATTAGTTGGCTGTCATCCATGTGGACATTGTATCCACTGTGACAAGGTTGTCAAATCTAAACAATTTTCCAGTCGAAACAGCTCTGCAGTTTATGACATTAATTTTTTTTGCAAATTGTAGCACTCACTGGTTAATATATCAAGCTACATGCTTATGTGGTGCCTTTTACATTGGTCAGACCTCTCGTCCATTTAGAATAAGTATCTCTGAACATATCAGTAATATAAAAAACAAAAAGTCTTCCAATGCACTTTATAAACACCAACTTATACATCCTACTGCCAGGTTCTCATTTTTAATCATTGATATTGTAAAGGGCAACAGATCCGATAAAATTGGATGGCACTCCATTTTAAATAATAAAGAGAAAAAGTGAATTGTGAAACTGGGTGGGTTGTTCCCACCCGGTTTGAATGAACAATTCTAGGATGGACCAATAAGCTTTGAGTTGAATATATTTATTGTTTAATTGAATACCATTTCTTTTTCCTTTTGCACTGAAGAAGGCTGTGGAATTTTTCCGGCCGAAACCGGTCTGTTTTTAAGGAAATAAAGTGAATTGATACACAGTATGCTGGCTCTTTCTTCTTTTTTGGGATTCTACTATGTTCTTATGAGCCGTGCATTTGCCTTTCATGCAGGAGTGTTTTTTTGACTGTTACAATGCTAATCTGAGTCCAAAAGGAAAGTTGCTCTTCCTTCATCTGTTTCTGCAATAAACAAAGACCGAATGGCTACCTTCATAAGATATCTATTAAGATAAGGGAATGATGTCAGGTGTATTACTAAGGTGTTCACCTATGTATTTAATGAAGGCAAAGTCTCATTGAAAATCCTACACCTACAAGGTAGAAAGATAGAGTGGAGGGAAAATTACCTATCCTAACAGAAGACCCCTACTATCCTGTCACACCATGCAAAAGTACAATTACTTTGGAAACAAATGGTTCAGATGGCCCAACATTATCAAAGGGAATTAGATTTATTACTACTCAAGAACAGGACTGAATACAGAGTACTGGAAGAGAAGGTAGTATGCTTTAGCAGATTTGGGAATGTAATCCACTACAGAAGGTTGTTCTGACTAAGTGCAGGGTTGCAGACACAAAATTAAAATGAGAGTACAAGAAAGATAGGGAGGACAAATTAGTGGAACTGGTTCAGAAGATTAGTGGGTCTGAGATAATATACATATTTTGAGCAGGTGAGGAGATATTCTGGTTAACTGGAAAGTAAAGAATGGAAAATGGATGGGAAGAAATAAGAGGAGTTATCACAGGAAGGAGAAAGTAGCTGGAAAAGTCAAATAAAGGAATGATAGTGCAAATGTAGAGGGCTGCACAGTGGTGCAATGAGTAGTGCTGTCACCTCACAGTAAGAGGTTTCCTGGTTTGTTCTTGGATGAGTACCTTCTGTACAGAGTCTGCATGTCCTCACTCACATGGGTTTCCTACAGGGGGACCAGTTTCCTCCCATATTCTAAAGACATGCAGAAGGTGGATTGGAGGGTCTATATTATATCCTTGAAAGCTGTAAACAGCAAACACTATCTACAGCAAAAATTTGTTCAGCTAATCCACTATAGTGGGGGGCTGTGCCCCCCTCACCCCCTTCTAATTATATATACCAACTCTGAGATCGCACTACAGTGAGGAAAGGGCATATTTTCCCATCTTCACTGTAGTGCAATCTCACCATTTACAGTTCACTGCATGGCATTTTCACTGTAGATAGCATTTGCTGTTTACAACATCCGAGGGTATAATATAGATTCAGACTGGATACTCTAGATTGGGCAAAGGTCTGTGTGTGTGAGTGTATGGTCTAGAGGAACTACCATGGCAGGGCAAGCCACCTGGCAGTGTGAACATTGGATCTAGATGATTGTCACTGTTCAAATGATACCCTGACCCCATGTGCAAAAATGGGAAAATGAGGTGATGGCTGGATGGATGGAGTACAGATATACAGAGATTTATGAAAGGACAGGGAAGCAATAGCCCTTAGTAAGTTTAGGGAGAGATGGATAAAGGAGGGTAAGATATGGATAAGTGACAGAATTGATGAAGTTCTAAAATTATCAAGATCAGTGACAGACTGACATATGAAGTTGTTGCATAGACAGTATAGGGCACCAACATTGTTGGGGGAGGGGAGATAAGTCATTAAGAAGGCCTGGACAGTTATAGATGTGGAAACCAAAGTCATGGCTATACATATTTGGTAGTGTTATACAGTGGTACAGGAAAAATGTTGCACAATGAAAAAAATACAGACTAAGCTGTACAAGAGGAAGGTACAAGAGGAACAGAATTATTTTTATTTGGTAAAGGTGAAAAGTAGGGGAAATGGTAAAGGTAAGAAATAGAGGGAAATGCTATTAATGTCACATTGGTTAAAATATAATTGCAAAAGGACTGAAAGTAGAGGTTTCACCAGAGTCAATGAGGAGAATATACTGCAGTGGATAAGACAGCCACTGTGAGTGAAGGAAAGAAAGCTGGCTAAAAAAATTAGAATAGAAATGTGATACAGCATGGGTGGGTAGGCAGAAGACAACAAGAAGGCAGAAGAACAGAGGCAGAGGAAATAAGAGCTATATTATTATTAATTAATAATACTATTATGGAGGGACATAGAAACCCTTCTTGAAAAGAGTGAAATGCAGTGGTAACTATGTTTAGATGCAAGGAACATCCTGATTTTAAATAATACAATTGGTATTAAGGGTATGTTGAAACTGATCATCTTAAAATGTTTTTGTAGTTTTGTGTACATTAAACAATATTATATAATGTTTTTTATAACAAATAGCTGCACATTTTGTATTGGATTATGCTAAATACATAGTCTGAGTCATATGAATTTTTTTGTATGGTTCTTTGTAAACAATGAAGCTTATTGATTTTAATATTCTGTAGAAGTCTTTCTTTTTTAACTCTTTTATTACATGATCACTTAACACATAGTCAGATATACATTAATAGAAAAGAAAACAAACCTTATTATCATTTCTAATTTGCATATATTATACATTAAAGTTACAGGTATGTTTCTTTCTTTACAACAATTCTCATTTATTCCAACATTACATACATTTCTCAGTTCCTGCCATCCATTAAAACTCACTCCTCCTCCGAAACATTATTTTGCATGTATTATTTCCACAAATTCCATTTATTTTTTAAGTAATCTGCTTCTTCCCTTTTCTAAAGATCCCATTTCTATTTTTTTATCTGTTTTACAATATTCAGTACCTGAAATACAGTCGGTTTAGATTTTCATTTCTGTTTTCTAGTAATTTTTTTTGACAGCCAACAGAATTAAACTTAATAAGACCTTAGTATGTTAAGACATTCACATCATGTGTTCCAGCTCATAAGAGCTGTTTCGTAAGAAACAGCCACTTGGTCTCCAAATATTAAAACTTGCCAGCTCATCACACTCCCAAAACTTATGTTTACAGTTATCTCTTTCTTCCATATCACACTTCCAACATATTTTATTGACCTGAGGAAAAATTTTACTGAGATGAAAGTGCTTAATCTATTGGTTAGATTTTATTCATCCTTTGCAGTCTGATGCAACATATAACTTCATTGTCAGATTTATTACCTTCACACGTATTCAGCAGGTGGTTTACAAATTCTGTAATGGTGTGGAGAATTATTTAGACAGATTTGAAGTTCCTAAATTTTTTATCAATACTGAAATTAAAAAAATAATATTTGTTGAACAGAATTTCTAACATTCACCCACACATTCAGTACAGAGAGGATAGCATTTTTAGACATGGACATGTCTAAGGATAGACAGAATAGATGTTATAAAGCGAAGATCTATAGAAAGGAGACATGTTTGAACTCCTTTTTACATATTACTAGTGCTCACCCTTGGTATCACAAAAAAAATCTGTTGTGAAGGGACAGCTCATAAGAGTAGCCAGAATGTGCACTACTAATTTTGATTTTATGACTGAATGTGACTTGTTAGTCCAAATGTTTTTGAAGACAGGCTACCTGGCACCCTTACTCGAAGAATTGGTGAATGAAATTCAAATGAAAAGGAATGTAGGTTATTTCAAAGCTATCTTGGGGGGTGGATAATGTATGATGGAAAATGGGGGTACAGTGAGTGATGATATCCAACAAAGTGAAATAGTAAACTATCTCTTGACTTTTATAACCCCTTATAATATTGATGCTGGCAACATTAAACAGGTCTTGATTAAGAACTGGAGTGCAATAGCATCAGAGGGGTCCTTAGTGAATAAACTGGGTGCTAACCCTACATTTATTTTTTTAGAAGAGCTCAAAACCTAAAAGGATTATTAGAATTTAAAAATTTGGGACTGACAAGGCAACAAGGTATGTTTAAATGTGTAAGGGCAAGTACAACTGTAATTCCAGTAGAGTGGTGTATTTATCCCAGTGCCAGTCTTGCCCTACTTTTTACATAGGCAAGACTGACATTAAATTAAGAGAGCGTGTGTATGAACACCTATATAATATTAGAAAAGGAAGGTTGGAAAGTGCTTTAGCTAAATATGTTCATAGGTTCATAGGTTCATAGGTTCGTACTAGGCTATCTGCCCTAGGGCATTTATAAGCCTAGCCAGAGTGTGTGTGACTTTCACCACCCCTTAGGATGAGAATACTACGCCCTTTTAGGGTTTAGTTTACTGTGCCTCTGTCTAGTAGTGACACAGAGATGACCCCCGGGGTAAACCTACGATCTCCCACCCACTCATCAAGATTTCTCTTGAATAGAGTTAGTGAGGGGCTCTGCCTAACATGGATTGGGATTCTGTTCCAGAGTGTAGGGAGCCTCTGGGTTATGAATCTATCCCTCCAGCACGTACTATTTATTTCTGTGTTGAGGTTCAAGTCTCTTGCTCTCGTGGCTCTGATGGATTTGGATTTTCTGAGGTGGAGCATGTCCATTAATTCTGGATTGGACATGGCCTTGTATGTCAGGCACAGATCACCTCTGAGTAGGCGGTATGCGACTGAATAGAGCTGTAGTTTTTTCAGTCGGGCAGCATATGACATATGTTTGAGACCCTTTATCCTCTTGGTGAGGAACTTTTGGGGTCTTTCCAACTGCTGCAGGTGTCGGGTAAGATACATCCCAAATGGGGCATTGTACTCAATCATTGGCCTGATAAGAGAAGAGTACAGGCGCACAATGACCTCTCTTGATCTAGATGTGAAACCCTTCATGATAAGGTGGGCAATATAGATGGTCTTCCTAACCACTTTGGCAATGTGAGTGTCAAATGAGAGGTTACTGTCAACCTGGGTCCCTAGGTCCCTGATTACCTCTTCCAGATTTAATGGATTACCACCTGTGTGGTAATTTGTGGGTACCTTGTTTTTCCCAAAGGGTATGACTATACATTTTTTGGCGTTCAGCTTAAGGCCATGGCTCTGGCACCAATTATCCATTTCTATGAGGCCTCTCTGAAGAATGTTTGTGTCCGCTGGAGTATCAATTATGGTGCCCAGTTTGCAGTCATCTGCGAACTTTGTCAGCCACAATCCTCCTATGTTTGCCTGTACCTCAGAAAAATAAATGCCGAACAAGAGGGGTCCCAGGACTGAGCCCTGTGGGACACCGCTTATGACTGGCTTAGAGTCTGACATAGCTCCAGAAACTCTGACCCTGTGTGTTCTGTCCTTGAGCCAGTTTTCAACCCATCTTGTGACACATGGGTTTACATTTAAGCTGGTGAGTTTGTCTATGATGCCCGAGTGGGGTATTGTGTCAAAGGCTTTTGCAAGGTCAACGTAGGCTGTGTGAACTGCCTTACCCTCATCAATGGCCTTAGTGACTGTTTCAAAAAAGTCGACCAAGTTCAAAAGGCAGGATCTGCCCTTGACAAAGCCAAATCGGGTTGGATCCAATGTCTGTAGGTCCCCAATGTCTTTGTTTATGAGTTCCATAATGATCCTCTCCATAGCTTTGCAGACCAGGCTCATCAAGCTTATGGGGCGGTAATTTCCAGGGTCTGTAGAAGCACCGCCTTTGTGAAGTGGGACCACTGTTGCTGTACGCCACTCTTTGGGTACGTATCCTGTAGTAAGGCTAAGATTAAACTGCAGCCTTATGTGTGGATTTAGTTCCTCTTGGAGTTCATGTAGCACACAGCCTGGGACACCGTCCGGTCCCATTGATGCTGTGTTTTTAGCTTTAGATCAATCAGCCAGATCACTCATTTTTATTCAGAGTGATAGATCAAGTTGAGTATGATGAAAGGAAAGCTTCACATACCTTAAGACTTGAGCAGCATGAGTTAATTTGGCAGATTAGAGCCAGACCTCCCAACCGTCCTGAATTAGTCAGGTTTTACCGATTCCCGAGTGGCACCCCTTAATTTCTGATTTTTTTTCATCTTTTTTTAAGTTTCACACATTTGGAGCTGACATCATCATGTGCACAATGATGTCAGCTCCGTCAACCTGAGGTGCGCAGGTCTGTTTGAATACTGGGACTGTTGTTTGTGCCGTTATAGATTTCTTATGAGTGCCATTTACAAGCTTTTTTCAACTGCAGAGTGTGGTGCCAGTTTTACTGCCGGTGAGCTGTTATGGAGTAAGCCACAGCCATGCCATTATGGAGCTATGAACATTTTAGTGCCATTTGGATTTACAAAAAGTGTAAGGTATGTCAGACGGTTTCAAACAGGGCAGATTTTTGTTTTTTTTGTAAATATGGGCTGCTCTCCATGTAGTACACTTCTCATCACCCCAATTAGCCGGAACTGGGTTTGCATATGGAAAGGAGTTTTTGTTTTAGAAGTAAGCTGATGTGTTTTACTTTAATAGAGGTCGCAGTGTTGGTTGTGCAGCTACACACACTTAAGATGTTACCCAGCGCTATCATTACTAGTGATGAGTAAACACTTTTTTTGTTGATTGTTTACATATGGTGGGGTTTCAAGGCCTACGCATATAAAGTGTATACCAAAGACTGTAAAAGTAGGTTTTCCATAATTAATGAATGTGAAACATGTTTTGTCTGAGAAATTATCGTTTAAGAGTCAAGGCATTTATTGTCACCTAGTGTTACATAAAATACCAATTTTTATATTTAAATATGTCTACATATTTATTTTAGGTACGTTGCTTTGAAAAAAAAAAAGTGTAATATTGATAACCCTGGAGCTGAAATCTGTGTAAATGGTTTATTGTGTCATGTTTATTCCTCTTGCATTTACTGTTAGTCTGGGTGCCTTTTAATCTGTAGAATAGCTGTAATTCCATGATTGTTGTTTTGTTTGTTGCATAACACGTTTGGGTTTAACAACTGAACATTTGTGGTTACTACCTTATAATGTGTTAAGAGAATGTTTGTTGATGTATAGAGTGTATTTAATGTGTGAATGGTATTCAAGCCAAGTCTTGTCATTCAGTAAAATTCATCTAATGGATTTGTTGTGCTGATCATGAATCTATTCACTTCTGTGTACAGCTTCTGAGTGAAAATGGGCTCGTCAACCTGTGGGGTTTTAGAATTTTCATATGTTTTTGTGATGGAGACATTTATTTGACTGCTGTAACTTTGTTAAGAATGTTAAAACTTAATGGATTAATTTTTTTTCTTTTTCAGTTTCAAACTTTCACATTTATTGCACTTTAATTTCTAATCTCTATAAAATGTACAGCTCTTGCACTTGAGACAGGGTATGACCAAAGCCAAATATGAGACTCGTGTACTTCTCTAGTTCACAAATCAAATAAAGCACTGTAGTTTGCAAGTCTCCAAAGGGTGGCCATGGTGGTGCAGCAATTAGCATTGCCACATCATAGCAAGAGGTTCTCTGGTTTGATTCTCAGCTGGGGTACCTTCTGTGCGGAGTCTGCATATCCTCCCTGTGGTTGCATGGGTTTCCTCCGGTTGCTCTGGTTTCCTCCCTCATACCAAAGACATGCTGTAGGTGGATTGCACACTCCAAATTGGTTGAAGGTGTGGGTGCACGAGTGTGCCATCAGTGGAAGGTTGGGCACCAGGCTGTCAACTCAACACCATTAAAAACTCCACTGCCAATCATAAGCAGACAGGTGATCTGCTGTGGTGACCCCTATCTGGGAAAAAGCCAAAAGAAGAAGTTTGCAAGTCTCCAAACAGCTTTTGTATTAAGCAGGTTTGGAAGGAGAAGCATGTAATAGTCTCTGTAATGTCTGTCAGTTTTTTTAAGTAGTGTTTTATAATGCAAGTAAATAATTTTCTCTTTAATTTCTTTAGTGTAGTAAAAGTGTAGTACACGAAATAATGCACTGTGTGAGGACAAAACTGCACTGGACAACCGAGAAACTACCAACAGCTTTATTGAACGTTAAACGTTTGACAATCACCACGTTTTTCGTCACATAAAAATTAGACTTCATCAGACAAATACAACAGTAATTAACACCTATATATATGCTGACCATTCATTTAAACTAACCAATGAAAGTCTTATTAAACAATGTTCATGAATATGAATGAATGTAAGTAAACTTAAAATGCCTAACATCTGAAGAATCGAAATTAAATAAAATAATTTGATTCTCAATGACATAAATACATTGAAATACAAACCAAAGTATAAAATTGTTATAAAAATCGAATGACTTTTAATAAAAAACTATTTAGTATTCTCGTGGAGAATGAAATAAATATATATGAATGAAATTTAAATGATGACTCAATGATATGTTTTAGTGAGCAATACTTCCATCTAGTTGTCAAAATCAAAATACACATACATATCATCATAGATAGTGTACCAAATTTGTATATAAATGAAATGTAACCACATAAAATATATTAGGTAATGAATATATTATGACATAAATATATATATATAACAAGAATAAATATATATTTAATGTATATGATATATAATAAATTATAGATGATTACATCTAATAGATAAAATGGTGTAAAAAACTTGTACATATAAAACTGTAGATATGAAAGCTAAAAAGTTAAAAAGTTAAAAAGTTGACAATTTAAAAAATGAGACAGGGTGTGTGTATATATACACAAACATATAACATGAATGTGAATCTAAACAAATGTATATATATGTGGGTATACAAATTAAGTAACCCTAAACAAACACATGTGCAAATTGATATAGGGTGATATATAAAAATTCATAAAAATATATAAAAATAAATATATAATTGAATGATAATTATATAGATATGATATGGATGTATATATGTATGTAGTATAGCATCAGATGAATAGCCTGTATATAAATAATGGGAAAATAAGATAGGTAACATAAAAATAAATGTTACAATTTAGCTGCCCTTAATTTTAGAACTGGGGCAAGGGAGATACTATCGTTCAACCCCGGGAATTTGTTTGCCTCCAAGACAATTTGCAAAAATAATTCTCTGTATTCAATCTGAGTCTCCCATAAGCCCCCTCTTTCATCCTTCATAACCTCCTCTAAAATGAAAAATGAATATTTCGCCAAAGGGCAGATATTCATATGCTTATATAATGCATTATGTTCTTTCTTATTTTTAATGTCGTTCAGGTGTTTATAAACCCTTCTTTTGATCTTCCTCTCCATCTTCCCTATGGAGAAGGCCAAGCAAATCTCACATAGTGCAATATACACTACTCCAAAAGAATTGCAATTACTATGTGTTTTGCCAACAATTTCTTTTTCTCTTGCTTGGATGAAGATATTATGTGAATTAATCATAAATGGGCATTGTGAGCACATTCCACAAGGATAAGTACCCCTGATTTTGGTACTTTTCTTGTTTACTTTATATTGAGCTGTCAACCAATCCTTTATATTGCATCCCTTTCTGAAAATTATATTAAAAGAATCACTTGATTTGTTAAAATTCAAATCTGTGATGTTGAGGAATTTCTCCCATTCCCTAAAAAATACTTGTTTGATGATGCCTGCATCGCCACTATAATCAGTAATGAATGACTGAGTATATAATTTATCTTTCTTTTTTTCTGTAGAATCAGATATCTGAGAATTAACAATAATAGGGGGATTATAGTTCAATATAGGTGCAAACCTATTTTTTTCTCCCTTGTATAACTTCTGTTTTGATGTGATTACAAAAATCCACAGGATAACCTTTATCCAAAAACATACTAACCAAGAATTCCATTTCATCATGGAAGTCTTGATCGTTAGAAGTCATTCTTGAAATCCTAACCATTTGACCCTTTACGATACTCTTCTTCTGGTGTAAAGCGTGCCCACTTTTATAGTGTAAATAGGAATTGGAAAAAGTTTTTTCCTATACACTTTTGACCTAAAATTATCTCCATCTTTCTCTAATGTTATATCCAAATAATTGATGCTATGTGCATTTATTCCATGGGTAAATTTTAAAAAAGTGGTAGTCTGATTGATGTACTGAATAAAATCATTTAACTTGTCAATACTGTCCTTCCAAAAAATAATAATGTCATCCAAAAACCATTTGTATAAAACCCAACAATTGTTATAACCACCATTATAAATATATTTTTCTTCCCAAGTGTTTAAAACCATGTTGGCATATATGGGAGCACATCTTGCTCCCATAGCCACCCCACTTGTTTGATTGAAATATTCACCTTGGAAAAATAAATAGTTGTATTTCAAAACTAGCTCCATTAAGTTTACACAAACATGGATTTCATCATCTTTTAATACATTAAAATATCTTATAGCTTCTTCAAACCATTCAATTCCTATGTTGTGGGGTACTGAACCAAACAAGTCTGTAATATCTATAGCCACAAAAATAATGTCATTGCCATTAATGATATTCTTCACTTTTTCTAAAAAATCTCATGAATCTTTCAGATATGATGTTCCTTTGAGCATTAAATCTTTTAACTTAGTATCAATATATTTAGCTAAAGGGGAAATGGCTGAACCTTCTGCTGCTACTATAGGTCGTAAAGGAGGATCTATGCTATTTTTGTGTACTTTGGGAATGCCGAAAATTGATGGAATTTTTGGCTTATTATTATGTAAAAATTCAAACATACTATAATCAATGAGTCCTTCCAAAAATAAATCATATAGTGTTGTGTAAATTCTTTTATAACCAATGTTAATCTCATTATAGAAATATTGTCATATTTAGACTCATCTAGCAGTAAATTAAACATTTTACTTTCATATATAATAGAACTCATGAGTACCACCCCTCCTGCTTTATCTGGTTTCAGTATCCTTAGGTTAGAATTTTCTTTTAACTTTCTGAGTAATACAAGTTCATTTGATGTGAGACGTTATTTTTGTGGCTATAGATGTTATAGACTTGTTTGGTTCAATACCCCACAACATAGGAATTGAATGGTTTGAAGAAGCTATAAGATCTTTTAATGTATTAAAAGATGATGAAATCCATGTTTGTATAAATTTAATGGGGCTAGTTTTGAAATACAACTATTTATTTTTCCAAGGTGAATATTTCCATCAAACAAGTGGGGTGGCTATGGGAGCAAGATGTGGTTTTAAACACTTGGGAAGAAAAATATATTTATAATGGTGGTTATAACGATTGTTGGGTTTTATACAAACGGTTTTTGGATGACATTATTATTTTTTGGAAGGACAGTATTGACAAGTTAAATGATTTTATTCAGTACATCAATCAGACTACCACCTTTTTAAAATTTACCCATGAAATAAATGCACATAGCATCAATTATTTAGATATAACATTAGAGAAAGATGGAGATAATTTTAGGTCAAACGTGTATAGGAAAAAAACTTTTTTCAATTCCTATTTACACTATAAAAGTGGGCACCCTTTACACCAGAAGAAGAGTATTGTAAAAGGTCAAATGGTTAGGATTTCAAGAATGACTTCTAACGATCAAGACTTCCATGATGAAATGGAATTCTTGGTTAGTATGTTTTTGTATAGAGGTTATCCTGTGGATTTTTGTAATCACATCAAAACAGAAGTTATAGAAGGGAGAAAAAATAGGTTTGCACCTATATTAAACTATAATCCCCCTATTATTGTTAATTCTCAGATATCTGATTCTACAGAAAAAAAGAAAGCTAAATTATATACTCAGTCATTCATTACTGATTATAGTGGCGATGCAGGCATCGTCAAACAAGTATTTTTTAGGGAATGGGAGAAATTCCTCAACATCACAGATTTGAATTTTAACAAATCAAGTGATTCTTTTAATATAATTTTCAGAAGGGGACGCAATATAAAGGATTGGTTGACAGCTCAATATAAAGTAAACAAGAAAAGTACCAAAATCAGGGGTACTTATCCTTGTGGAATGTGCTCACAATGCCCATTTATGATTAATTCACATAATATCTTTATCCAAGCAAGAGAAAAAGAGATTGTTGGCAAAACACATAGTAATTGCAATTCTTTTGGAGTAGTGTATATTGCACTATGTGAGATTTGCTTGGCCTTCTACATAGGGAAGATCAAAAGAAGGGTTTATGAACACCTGAACGACATTAAAAATAAGAAAGAACATAATACATTCTATAAGCATATGAATATCTGCCCTTTGGTGAAATATACATTTTTCATTTTAGAGGAGGTTATGAAGGATGAAAGAGGGGGCTTATGGGAGACTCAGATTGAATACAGAGAATTATTTTGGCAAATTGTCTTGGAGGCAAACAAATTCCTGGGGTTGAACGATAGTATCTCCCTTGCCCCAGTTCTAAAATTAAGGGCAGCTAAATTGTAACATTTATTTTTATGTTACCTAGCTTATTTTCCCATTATTTATATACAGGCTATTCATCTGATGCTATACTACATACATATATACATCCATATCATATCTATATAATTATCATTCAATTATATATTTATTTTTATATATTTTTATGAATTTTTATATATCACCCTATATCAATTTGCACATGTGTTTGTTTAGGGTTACTTCATTTGTATACCCACATATATATACATTTGTTTAGATTTGCATTCATGTTATATGTTTGTGTATATATACACACACCCTGTCTCACTTTTTACATTTTCAACTTCTTAACTTTTTAGCTTTCATATCTACAGTTTTATATGTACACGTTTTTTACAGTATTTTATCTATTAGATGTAATCATGTATAATTTATTATATATCATATACATTATATATGTATATTTATTCTTGTTATATATATATATTTATATCATAATATATTCATTACCTAATATATTTTATGTGGTTATTTTTCATTTATATACTAGTTTGGTACACTATCTATGATGATATTTATGTGTATTTTGATTTTGACCCCTAGATGGGAGTATTGCCACTAAAACATATCATTGATTCATCATTTAAATTTCATTCATATGTATTTATTTCATTCTCCACGAGAATACTAAATAGTTTTTTATTAAAAGTCATTCAATTTTTATAACAATTTTATACATTGGTTTGTATTTCAATGTATTTATGTCATTGAGAATCAAATTATTTTATTTTATTTCGATTCTTCAGATGTTAGGCATTTTAAGTTTACTTACATTCATTCATATTCATGAGCATTGTTTAATAAGACTTTCATTGGTTAGTTTAAATGAATGGTCAGCATATATATAGGTGTTAATTACTGTTGTATTTGTCTGATGAAGTCTAATTTTTATGTGACGAAAAACACGGTGATTGTCAAATGTTTAACGTTCAATAAAGCTGTTGGTAGTTTCTCGGTTGTCTGGTGCAGTTTTGTCCTCAAACAGTGCATTTTTTCATTTATTGATTTATTGCTTGCACTGCGCTTCGTTCTTTGATTTTAAAAGTGTAGTATATTCAGTATTCAGCTGGGTAAAGGAAGGTGTGCTGTAGAAGAGAAATTTTTAATTAAATTATGGTAAATGCTTGGCAAATGCCTCATTACTTTGCTGGCATCCAGGTATAATTACTTTTCCCCTTGAACCTGGTTGACTGTAATATAATTCCTTAAGGACTTTAATAAGAAGAACAGTTAAGTGAAACAGTAGTTATCCTTTTATATGTAAGGCTTAAAGCAAAACATCTTTTGATTTTAATTTCCCCCACAAATCTTTGTCTTAATTGCGTTTTGAACATGCATTTTGTTACATGTAGCTGTCCAATGCATTTTTTCTGTTTTGTCTTTTTGTGTATTTTTGTTTGTAACATATCCATTACATGTTTAATGTTGGTGATATTTCTTTTGGGTTGCGAAAGAAAATGGTATATATGGTTATTATACATGTAGTACAAAGCAAGCAAGTAAACAGTTGATGAACTTTACTGGTATCTCATTTGAGTAACCAATCAAAATGTATACAGTTACATTATGACATTTTACTTCCTTCTAGACAATTCTCTGAATGTTATAGTTTTATACAGGTAGTCCTTCCAGTTCTGGGGGCTCATTTATGAATGACCAGTTAAAATGTGTATCGAAGCATTCTGATGCTTTATTTTCTTCTTGGAGATCCTCTGAACATTGTTACAGTCTCACACAGGTGTGCAGAAAATGTAAACCTAAAAAGACAAATAGTTTCTGTCAGGTGAAGGGAGTTGGGAGGTTGGCATAATGGTTAAAGTGTTTTCCTTAAAAACACAAAGTGCAAGTTTTGATTCTCATATGAGATAATTGACTAGGCTTAAAATGGCCTAGAACTAAATTATGAACTTGAACTATGAATTCACTAAATAATGATAGGCATTTGAATTTCAGACTTCATATTATTCTGAAAATAAATGGTAACACAAAACCTTTTATTCTAGCAATTTTCTAAGTTGATAAGATCAGTTAAGTATTTGAAATTTGTCCCTATGTTGGGGCTGTATTCCCCCATTATTGGCTTCATCCAGGTTTTTTGTGCTAAGTGGTTGAAAGCTATAGTGAGAAGTGAGAACTAAATTCACTAAATGATAGCCATTTAAATTTTAGTCTGTCTTTCAACAAGCTGATGATTTGACAAAGGGGTATGTTGTTCTGACTGTAGTGCACAGTGTCCTGGATTCAAGCCTTGGCAATGAAATGCATCTTGGTAACATGTTTTATTCTAGCAACTTTCCAAAATTATACAAGCAATGATTAAAATGTGTCTCGGGGTTTTGCCCTTTTGTCCCCTCTCCCCAAAAAAATGAAATTGAAAATAAGTGCAAGAAGCTGTACAATTACACTACTGTCATTCTATTTATATATTTACACTTTTATGATGGAAATGTTCTTAATTGGGCAGTTTTGTCATTATTGGTTCATGCATTTTTTTCATTGCCTTCTGGAGAAATGTTTAAACTATAAATTTAAAATGCGCTCTAACTTAACTCTAACAAGTGTGCTGTATTATACAAGGAATATAGTTTAATAAAGTCAGGAAGGTGTATCACAGAACACATGTATGCTTCTTGTTTTGTGTGCAAGGGATCTATGATTTGAAAACAGCCCAAAGGTAATCTTTATCCACCACTGGTAAAATGTATTTTCCTTGGATGTAGTGTGGGTTTCAATGCTGTTTCATAGAATGTGAGTTTCAAGGGCAAAGAAGTTTTAATTCTAAGTCTGTTTTCATTGTGAGACAGTATTGTTTTGTTTAGCAGATGTCTATTAGTGTTTGTGCATTATGCTATAAAATGTAAAAATAAAATCCAAATAATCATTGTAGAAGAAAGCAGTATGCATATTAGTGTTTATGTTAAATGGGGCGAGGGACATTGGGATGGCTGCAGGGGGACGCTGGTGCCATATTTTGGTTGTCTGTTCTTCAGTTTGCGTTTGAAAGTTGGTATCCCACAATTCCAATAGAGTGGGTGGGGTTACATAATTATGTATTCAAATTTTATGTTAATCAGTGTACAGATTTGTACCTATTTTTCATGGGCCTTGCCCAGATTTTTGATGTTTCCAGGTTGAGAAGTATGATTAGAGCATATGCCTATAATCAACCAGGATTAAATGATCTGTGTTCTTTAGTCTGCATGTTAAAATTGAAGAGTTGGACTTGTTGAATAGTTTAAAATGTTATATTACTTGTGCATTTTTGTTTGTGTATGTCTTAAAAAAATAGGATGCTGAATGTTTTTCAGAGGGCGGATGGTATTTTAAATGTATTTTAAATGACTTTATATGCACTCAATTTTTTTTTCTCAGAAAAGTAATGTGGTCACATCAAAAGTTTAACATTGCTTTGTCATATGACTTTTACTCTTGATCATGTGATTTTGTATTTGGCATTTAAGTGTATCTGATATGGTTGTTCTGTTTGTCTGAAGAAGCTGAGTTATTAAACTTGACGAAAATGTTAACATACAAAAAACAGTTTGGTTCCATTTTTTTTGCCTCTTTCTTTGTTTTATTAACTTTTAAAACCTGCCAGCTTATCACACTCCCAAAACTTATGTTTGCAGTTGTCTTTTTCTTCCCCATCACACTTCCAACATATTTTATCGACCTGAGGAAAAATGCTGTTTTACTGAGATGAAAGTGCTCAATCAATTGGTTAGATTTTATTCACATTCATAGTTTCGTACTAGGCTAAGTGCCCTTGAGGGCCATTGTAAACCTAGCCAGTTACTCCATGCGAGAATCAAACCCTGCACCTTGTGTCTGTAAGGTAAACACCTTCACCATTATACCAACCTCCCCTCAGGCTGGTGCAACATAGAGCTTCACTGTGAGATTTATTACCTTCACATGTATTCAGCAGGTGTTTTTACAAATTCTGTAATGGTGTGCAGAAATATTTAGGCAGATTTGAAGTTCCTAATTTTTTATCAATACTGAAATTAAAAAAATAATTATTTCAAGTTTTAGTCTGGTAATGATTAGTTTTAAAATTGTTTTTTTCTTTCAGTCTTTTTATTACAATTATTATTATTGTTTCTGAGAGTGCCATTATTTTATCAACCATAGCAGATAAAAATAAATATCTAATTATGCCAATTTATGTTACAGTGCATATTGAGTAAACAGTGCTTAGTTTTTTGCTTCATGGGAGTATCATTGAAGTATACAGTTCAAGCCTCTTGGCATTTCTTTAGGAAGCCATATACTGAGTGTGAGATTCCTGATGAGTTAAGCCAACATTGTGATCACAATCAGCAAATAAGCTGCTACTCTGACCAATCTGTAAAGACCTTGCTGAATATTCACATGTAAAGAAGTGAAGATATGTTAAGTTATGGATGTTATGGTCTCGCCTGTACCACAGAGATTAGGTATATTATTATTTCTTTACCTAAGGAGTTTCTAGAACATTAAGCATTATGGCCTTTCATTGGTAGGGGTTGCATGACATGAAAGCATATAATGTGCAGGCAACACAAATCAAAGTTGCATGCATCATTACCAACCTAATAGTCTCCACATGTACTGTAAAGATGGGAAAGCTGCAATAAAGTGAAAAGGCATGCATTGTTGCAGTGCGGTATACAACATTATGACATCTGATGTCAGTTCTCCTTAATTCCAAAGTAATGTCTTCATCAACTAAGCTCAATAGAAGAGGGAATGTTATATCATTAATAAAACCTATTTTTACCAATAATTCATTATGCTGTCTAGCTATAAAATCATTTCTCAATGAAGGACAATATGCCAGGTTAAGGACTAGACAGAGAAGTGACCTACCATACTGTAAGTTGAAATGTGCTACTAGACAAGATATGAAAATAATTGCATTTATTTATCTGTTTGTTTATTTGTGATTGTATACTTTGAAAGTCTGATTGGACTATGCAATACCCTTTTCAGCAAAAGTCCAGGGAAAAAAGCTCCAGCAACTTACAATAAGCAATATCAATTATATAAATACTAACATATTTTTTTCAAATAAATAGAGCAGTAAAATAAATATTAAACGGCATTGTCTGGCTAAACTTGTAGATGCCTGCAGACTGGGAGAAGTAATTGAATCCCCAAATGACTTAGCCCTCCTGTAGAAATGTTTGTCCTAAATAAATAACTGGTGCCAAATTCATGGACTGAAACTATATGCCAAAAATGCATTACTGTATCCTTTGAGAAGTCACCTAATCCACAGAGCTGCCACATTGACAATACACTCCTAAGAATTGGCACAGTTGTTCAACATTTTGGAAGTCATAGGGACAGTGACCTAAAATTCAACCAACATGTGTCCACTCTCATAACAACATCCTTCTATATTGCACAGCTTATAAACAAAGGGATTGTGTTTAGATCTAGGAATGTCATTTTCCCTCTTTACTCAGCTGTCATTAGGCCAATCCTTGAGTATAATGGCCTCACTGGTATGTATCTCTCCAGACACATGCAACAACTTAACACCCACAAAGATACCTCACTAGAAAAGCTCACACAGACAGTGCCACAGCGTGTTGTGGGGGAAAGGTTAGTCTGTTTTTGCTTTCTTGTATTTTGTGTTTATTTATTGCCTTAGTCTATTTTTGTATATTGTGATTAATTTTCTTTACATATGTTTTACTTGTATTCTGCTTTTAATTGCATATTTAAACTAGGAAAGTGACCATGGCTGTATTTCTTGTGAGTCACACAGAAATTAAAACAGGTCAATTAGGTTTAATTGCTTTGAACTGTGGGTGGAACTAGGAAATAAACCTTCTATATATGGGGTAAAATAAAACATTCCAAGGCTTTAACAGAAAAGCTCAGCCAAACTCTGACACAACTTGCCATGAGTTAAAGGTTAATCTGTTTTTGCTTTGCTTGTTCTTTGTGTTGCTTTATTGCTTTCTTCTGTTTTGTATATTATGATTATTTTCCTTTACACTGTGTTTTACTTGTATTCTGCTTTTAATTGCAAATTTAAACTAGCAAAGAGACCGCAGCTGTGTCTCTTGTGAGCCACACAGAAATTAAAGAACTGTTGTGTTTTTAAACTCAACTGTCATTCTATTTGCCTGCCTCTTATGTTAATTTGACCACATATCTCCTTTCCTCTTTCATTAGCTATTGTCTGTAAGCATAAAATTATTATTTTGTGAAATCACTCCCCTTCAACTGTTTAAATGTATTGGCCATCCCACTGTATTCCATAGAATCAGAATACAAAGTGCCCAGCGCTTCCAATCTATCTTGCTTTTTTTAAAATTAGTGGGTATTTACTTAGACAGCTAAAGCTTAGGTTACCCCCTCTTTCACATCGAATTGCTTAGTGCACACTACAGTTCTTAGGATATTAACCCATTTTTGTGTGAAAAATCCCATTTTACCATCTTAACTTTAAAATTTGCAAAATCTCCTTCAAGACCATCAGTTACTGGAGACCCACATTCTGCATCTCAGTAGTCATCTTATGATTAGTTCGTCTGTTTCTGGAGTTCCTGTTGAGATAAGGAACATAGGGACATTGTTTCCTCAGGACTGCTGATCACTGGAAGGCTCATCCCTGTCCATATTTAAGCACAACTTGGATCTAGGGATGGAAAACAGAAAAACTACCCACAGAACTTCCCCTGTGCTACTAATGGAAAGAATCAACTCATAAATGCTTTATCCCAAGCATCCATCAGATTATCTATTATATGATCCCATTTATTCTCATTAAGGGTAATATATAAGTATTGATCATGGGATCTGTAAAAACAGTCTAACACCAAATGATATAGGTTATTCTGAGAACCTAAAGGGAAATTAGCTAGGGTTAAAATGGCCCATAAAGGCAGTTAGCCTAGTACTTGCCTATGAACCTATGATACACAGTAAAATTACTATTAACATAACTGGAGATCAGAAGGTGTAAGGAGGACATGAGAAGTAAGAAAGTGTGTAGAATTAGAACAGCAGTGAATAAAAATGAATTAAGCAAAACACAGAAAGAGCTATTGGAGGATGAGTTGGATTAGACTAGAGGGAACATTAGTAGGTATAACACTTGCAATGAGTAAAGAGATTTAGTATGAGATGAATGGAGAATGGTAGAAGATGGAAGAGGTGCAATGGAGTAGCTAAGTATTACCATATAAAGATGGGAGTTTTAAATTGATGGATTTATGGGCAGGCAAAGGCGGTGATGAAGAGACAATATATAGAAGTAAATGTAAGTGAAGATATAAGTAACTGGGTATTGAGATAGTAAATTAAGAAGAATAAAGTCTGCCTCAGGGGAGACAAACAAGAGCAGAGCCAGGAATTTTGTAGATATGCGTTTTATTGTAGTTCAGAATTAATAGTTGAAGCTATTTGTCTGATATGAATTGGGAGATAATTCCAGATGTTAGATGTGTAGGATGAGCACAAGGAGTTGTATGATTTGATAACAATGTTAGGACTTGTATCTAGGAAGCATAGAGCTCTAAGTGAGAATTACCATTGCAGTAATTTACTCAGGGATGGACAGTCTTCAGGAAACATGAGGAAGTTCTGAGCAAGTTTTAGTTAAGAGTAGATGAAGATGTTTGGCATTTAGATCCAGTTTAATTTTGACCTAAGCAGTGATGAGTCCGATTCAGTATTTTAGTGGCAAATTTACCAATGTATTGTTATTGGTCCAATTTTTTTTTATCTGACATGTACTAATAGTTGTAATAATTGAAGAGGAATGGAGTAGACCATGTAATAGGTAATGTTGCTATAATTTTATAAGTGTTGAGTTAAAAAGATGCCCTATAAAGGAATCCCATTTTTGTGAGATTTTTAACTGCATTTTGAATATGCTTGCCAGAGTTAAGTTGATCATCAAGAGTAAAACCTAGCAGTTTTCTTTCTTAGACTAGGTCCAGCTTAATATTTTGACTGGATAAGATTTTGATGTTGAAGTTAAAGTATAAGTAAGATTTTTAGGGTAAATAGAATTAATTTAATTTTGTTAGGATGTGGAATCTGGTCAGGTTTAAACAGTCATTCTCAAAGACAGTAAAATATTTTTATTTAACAGATTATACTGTGAGTAATATTGAGGCCAAACAGATGAAAGTAACATCATCTGCATATCACACAGGAGTACCATGATATGAGGTAGAGGAGAGGCTGTTTATAAACAAATTAAATAGCTGAGGTCTAAGTATGGCACCTTGTGGGACACCAGAGGATACTGAAACGTAAGTTAAAAAGGAAAAGAGACATTTGATTGTGCATAATCTTTACGATAGCTAGTGAGCAGTTAATGGTAAAGATGAGTGAGTATGAAGTAATTTTGGGTGAGAAATAGTATCAAAAGCTTTTGAGATGTCAGTGAAGAGAGAGGACACAAGATGGTTTTCATTTTGATTGTATTGATTGTAATGAGGAAGGAGATCAGGGCTGTGTTAGTACCATGCTTAAAGCAAATACATGTTGTGCTGATGAAGAAAGGTTGATGGAATGCAATAGAGAACCTCGTTAAAGATACATCTTTCTGTGATCTTAGACGGGGAGAGAGAATAACCATGGGGAAATAGTTGTACATTTCCATGGATCAATGCCATTATGCGAGGGAAGAAAAAAGTTTGTTTTCATAATGTTTGGACATAAACTTAATTTATAGTTTGGTTTATTAGTACTGATATTGGGTAAGCAATGGGTTTTACTTCCATCTTTAGGTGTTTAGCAAGACATTTGTCTGTAGCTAGAGTAGTGGGCTTGAGCATGCTATGTAGGTTTTGCATTGTTGCAGTTTGGATAAGTTTTAAATTGAAAGAGGAGAAGACAGGATAGTTAAGTTGGGAGAAATGGAAGTTGAATAGGATTATGGTGGTTTTGAATCAAATCTGTAACTATATTTATGGAATGACAGTTAAATCTACATAGTATGTCCTAGAATTAAAGATTTGGAAAGAGGGTAGTTTGAGAGGTTCTTATGGCTTTATGAGGTTATTGATGCTAGCCCGGATGGATTTGCAATTGGAAGAATGAAAGGAGATATACTACTTATATTTATTGGTTAGAATTTTTTTAGTAAAGTTACAAAAATTTTTATAAGTTTGGTATGAGGTAGGGTACCTATCAGTGAGCTACATTTTCTATGTATTTTTCCCTGGTGCATTACTTGTCTAGTAATGGACTTTAGCCAGGGAGTAGGATTATATTTATTTTTTTTCCTTCTGAGTGTAGCTAAATCATTAAGGATATTAAGAAAGACAAAGTTAAAAGTGCCAGTTGCTTGGTCAAGTGGCAGAAATATATGAGATGTCCAGCGATATTGTGATAGTGAAGCACTGACTGCATCTGGTTGAAGTTATTTGCATTTCTAACATAGTTATATTGCATAGTTCTGGGTTTATTTATCCACTGACAGGTGACAACTTTGGAGTGATGACCTCCTAAACTGTCTGGAAGGGTACCTGTGTCTGTTGTTGTATGAGACATTTTCTCCAGGAGAGAATTTCTTCTGTGATAGTGTGATTTTTTTTTTATTTGGATGAAAATACACTGAGGCAAAGTAGAGTGATTTTTTACATTAAGATTTAGGAGAATGACTGGGATTTCAGCATTAGAAAACACAGGTAATTCATATGAACAGGAAGCTATGTTTATTTGAGAGGAATGAATAAATGCAACTCCCCACCTCTTTTTTTTGGATGACCAGCTCTTATGATGTTGTAAGGAGGGTTACGAAATAGTCTTTGATTTTAAATTTAAGCAAGCTTCAGAAATGGCTTTATGTTTCAAGAACGAAAAGTCACCCAAGCATGAAACTCAGTTAATTTATTAGTGATACTGCAAGTGATTAAGTTAAAGAATGTGAGTGTCTCATTGGCGGGTTCAGTGGAGGATAATTACTTAATGATTGAAGGGTGAAAATATAGAATGGTAAATGAAAGATGGGAAGAACAAGGACATGCTCATAGAATAAAATTATATTCTTGAGTGGCAGTTCAAATAAGAGTCTCAGACATAAGAGAAACCGAAGAACGTAAACATCACTTTGGAAATTAATAAAGAAAAAGTACAATGTAATCATTATCGGATATTCTTAACATGTTCATGAAGTTTTAGCCCTGATGGATATGTCCTCTGCAGTCACTACTCTGTCATAGTGATCACAATAATAAGAATCAACGTTTATTTAATTATTTTCCAGAAAATATATCTGCCATGTAGGAAAATGTACTGTATTAGTCAAAGGAACTGACTTTAATTTGGGTGAAACTCCATTTGCTAATGTATGTATTATTAGGTCTTATTAGGCATATTGTGTTGGGGGGGGAGCTAGGCAAATTTGTCTTTACAAAAATGCTCCACTAAATATTTTTGACCCTATGGCTGCCCATTGTGATGCTGCTAATTCTATATAATGAGTAATAGTATCAATGTCTCCAAATGACTTGTGCACCGACTTATTCACTTACATTAAACAGTTCTGCATTTCCTGTCTTTATAAGCTCATGATAGCATCTTACTCTGAACTTAAATTATGTTGGAATCATGGTGTCTCTAAGATTTCTGTCAAGTGCACTGCTCTGTTGAGTTTTGTATTCTGTTTTTCCTGTTCTGAGCTGATGCATCTGTTTGAAGCACATACAGACAAGCAGAGTGTAAGCAGAATATTCTGTAGCTTGTGCATTTATTGGTTTGTCTATCTTCTTGTGAATGGGGATACTGCACTGCACATCTTAATTCTCCCTGAATTATTTTAAGATAAATGCCAGGTAATTACAGCCTACCAAATATATTTATCTAGGCAGTGCGATCAGAATAAAATTCACTTTTATCCTGCTTTACAGCGGTACTATTTTTCATCTTTTTTTTTTCCTAATCATATTTGAATGTTAATGTAGAATAAAATGGATTACTAAAATATGTAAAAGGAAAACCAAATTGTCTCTTAAAATACTGAAAGCATTAGTTCACATGTTAAATTCTTGTAGTAGTAGCATTACTGTTATCTGCCAGATGCATTTGTAAACAGGCACGCATATTTGCAAAATGCATATTTCAGCTCCTGTGTGACATACGCCATTCTTTCTCTCTGTCTCTTGCTCTATTGCACATTCCCTCTGGCTAAAAGATGTTGCACCTTTCTGCTCCAAACTGCCTTATGTTGCCCAGATGATAATATGACGATTGTGCAGTGCATAAATAGTTTACTGGATAAATTACAGTCAAATTCAGTAGTTGTGAAAATGCCACATTCAAAAGAAAGATACAGGGTATGAACACAAAGGAAAATAAGCACATATTAACTTGTACATAGCTTTGGAGTGCAGCTGGCAAATATTTATCCAAGCAAGCAAATCAATTGCAAACAGTGTCCTGTAAATCATTACGAAACCCTGAATGGCAAACATAGAAATATGCATATATGATATAGTACTACTGTTCAGAATGCTTCTCATATAGCATGGTATGATAAAGGCAGTGATTTATTCAGTGGACATAGTGTAAACTACCTGGAGATAACTATTAGTATATGTAAAATAATGAGTGTATATGTCATATCACATCATACAAAGTCAAGAAATAATGAAACAGGAAAAAAAGAATGGCATCCTTAAATATCAGCTGAAATAAGGTATATAGCTTAGAGAGGTAAAGTAAAGAAAAGAAGGGAGAGAGGAAGAGGAAGAGGTGTGAAGAGTAGGACAAAATGCTGAGAGTAAAGAGGTAAAAATGAGAGAATAGAGACAAGTTAAATAGACTGTAAAGTAGAAAATAAAGGTGAAGACAGTGATGATGTGTAGGATGGAGGGCCAAAAGGTGAAACATGGCAGGTGTGGTACAGAGAATCGAAACCATGTATTATGGAAGTACAGGAGATGTAGTTTTGTGCCATTATGATTAGGCAATAATGAAGGAGTCATTGATGTGTTTGCTCAGAACTTTTTTTAAAGTTTGTGATGAAATTAATTAAGCTGATCTTCTCTGGGACTTGGTTCCAGTATTTTATATCTATTTTCTCTGAAATACATATTCTTCTTTGGTACTGAAATATATATATTTTTGTGAAGGGGTTGAGTTTTTGTCATTCAACTATCTGAAACATGTTTTCCTACACATTAGGTAAGACTACACATTCAGCATATCAACATTATTTTTTTATAATCTTAATTTGAGGCCTGCATTTTACTATTGTTTACACCATTAATTGCCTTAAATCCATTACTTCCTAATGATTTTGATCACTCCACAGAGATTTCTAATAGTCTTTCATAGAGAAGGAAATCATTACATTTGATATCTGTATCACATAAATGCTTTTATGCAATTTTTACAGAGTAATAGTTCTGGACATTCTTTGTTTAGATTTGTAAGTTTTTAACTGTAAAAAAAAAAAAATTCCCAGTGAAAGATTCAAACCATGTGAACCAACTGTGAAATGTTTCATCTGACACTTGTTGAGTCTAGCAAAATATATATACTTCATAGGCCATGTTGTTAATTTTTTCTTAACTTGTAAAATAAGTATCCAATTTTTCTGTCATTTGTAATATATATTAAACAGTATATGTATATTATGTGTGCATATGTGTATAGAGAGAATTTGTAGTATATTTATGTATGTCTATTTATGTAGGTGCACACACACACACACACACACACACACACACACACACACACACATATATATATATATATATATATATATATATATATATATATATATACATATGTGTGTGTGTGTGTGTGTGTGTGTGTATGTATACTGCTTCTGACTCTACCATTCTTCATCCTATGCATTATAGGTTCATAGGGGTGTTCTAGGCTAATAACCACTAAGGCTTTTTTTAAGCATAACCATGTATCCCTAATACCTGATGAATTCTGTTACCCTTGAAAAGTGTAAGTAGGGGCTTGGGAGATGAAACATTTACAAGCAGGGGACTGGGAGATGAACCAGTTATAAGCTGTCTGTGTCCATTAGAGAGATCAGCGCCAAACCAGGGATGAATTTTCCATTCCCATTCCAATTGTCAGCATTACACTTGAATTGATTTATGGATGAACTCTGTTTCATATGGATAGTGAGCCTATTCCAGAGATGCAGTAGTCTCTGGGATACATACCTGTCTCTCCAGCAGGTCCTGTTTATATCACATGCAAGGTTTAAATCTTTAGAATGGGTAATTTTGGTATGGTTTGTTTTGCGGATATGCACTGAGGTCCATCAGGTTGAGGTAAAACAATGCCTTGATAGACAATTGAACTATCTATTTCATATACTCTAGTCATTATTTTTGTTGTTCTGCTTACTACTCAATGTCAGCCCTGATTTGTGCCATTTAATTTATATATATATATATATATATATATATATATATATATATATGTGTGTGTGTGTGTGTGTGTGTGTGTGTGTAAATATATATATATATATATATATATATATATATATATATATATATATAATAATAGATAAATATGGATATATTCTATGCTGCATTTACTCTGTGTTATTGTTCTGCCTTTGTAGCCTGTCTGTGGCTGAAAAGGAACATTAGACCATTTACCTGATTAACAAATGTAAAATAAATAAATAACAGCTTTCCTATGTTCAGTTCAACAGTTTTATATATAGATAGACAGATATACATATAGATATAGATATATAGAAATATATTATCTTTGTTGTTAATGATAAGAAAGAAGGAGTTTTTTTTCTGGAGGGAGGTCCTTTGTACCGCCTACATAGTACAGGGGGCAATGGACATACACATATACACTTACTTATTCAGGATGGCTCTTCATTCATGTGTGGGACAAACCACCATGTCACTGCAACAAGTGGAGACAAGAATTTTCAATCTGTAGTCTTCATTAGTACTAAGCACTACAACATTGTTTTTGAATGCCATACCTCTCAACTATCCAGATTTTTGCAGAAAGTCTAGATTTTTCCCTCCAATTTTTGGTCAGTTCCTGATAAAATTAGTGGTTTTCAGGCAAATCCGAGAGAACTGAAGTCATTAAAACACTAAATAATGACAAGCATTTGAATTCCAGGCTTCATATCCTTCATAAAATGAATGATAGTACAAAACTTGTTAGTCTAGCAACTTTCTATGTTCATAAGAGTGATATTTAAAATGCGTCCCAAATTTTTGTCTTTATTCCCCCATTATGTTTGCCTTTGTCCAGATTTCTTGCGCTAATAAGTTGAGAGGTATGAGGGAGGCAGGAAGAATATACACTATTGACACAGACAGTGACTATCAAAGTATGTCTAAATGTCCTTCAACATGTGCACCAGCAAACTTTTAATATATTTCTAATGTCGTTTCAATTTCTTACTTCTTTGAGATCAGATTAGCAATGGCCAATGCTTTCTTTAAAGAAAAAAAAAGTATGTTTTGCCATTTGTCTTAGATCTTCTTGTTTATATATGCTGCTTTTCATTTAGAATAGGTAAGACGCTAGGTGGATTTTTTAATCACTATAAGCCTAAGACACTATATAAGGGCACACTTTAGGGGACACCAGAAGGGGGTTTGTTGTTGGGTTGTGTTCCATGTGGCCATTGTACCTTTTGTACATTTCTGCTTAACATGAAGGAATACTCTAGCAAAAATACCTCCAAAGTATTTAATATTAATACATTTGCTAATTGTGGCATGGATTGGGTTATTTATTTAGCTACATGTACAGATATAAGGTACTGTACTGCATCTGGTCCTGAGGTTTTCCATCTAAGAGCTGTTATTAATTTTGTTTCAATCACTCTGACTATTACTTTGTCCCATTTTATGTCCTGTACATTTGAACTTCGTATTGTTCTTTTTTTTTTTTTTACTTTCTCTATCAATTCAGCATTGCTGTTGTGTTCCACAAGGTTTTCATAGATATTTCTCCAAAATGTGTCTATTTCTTCTCTTTAGATGGGGATTCTACTTCTTTTGCTTTGCTTCCCAATTGTCTATATAACTTATTTGGTTCATCAATGAATTGCTTATTTTGTACTTTTCATTTATATGTATCTGCACATCCTCTTAGCACATTGCTTTTATCTTGTATATCTTCCTGAGTATTCTTGTTACTCTGTTCCCTATTCTATACTGTTCTAAGAGTCATACGTCTTGTCTCAATTGCTTTATAGTTTTCTCTATTTGATACTTCCATGATGGCATTTGATTTCTTCCCTTCCTTTCCCTTATTGCACTGTTTTTGTGGTAAGACTTTATTTGTTATTAATCAAACTGATCAGTAATATATCCTATTTATATCTATTATATCACATGAATTTCTGCTAATAATATTGAGTATTGTGTTCATATGACCAAACCTCTCAACCTCTTAGAGCAAAAAATCTGGACAAAGCCTAAAATGATGGGGGGACAAATAGGAACAGATATTAAATAGTGCTCATACAAACCTAGAAAGTTGATAGAATAATAGGTTTTGCATTAGCATGAATTTTCTGAAGGATGTGGAGTCTTACAGTCAAATGTTTGTCAGCATTTAATGACTTCAATCCTCAGCTATTTGCCAGAAAAGTACAGATTTTAGGAGGAACCACCAAAATATGAGGCAAAGATCTGGACATTCTGCGAAAATCTGTACAGTTGAGAGGTATGAATGACAATCTGTATTTGTATACTTGAAAATGATCTTTTGATTCTCTCTTCATTTTCTCCCAAGTTTTGGGATTGTAATTCCATGATGGGAATGGATCCCATTCCTAAGTCAAAATATTAATTTCTGTGAAAATAGTATTGTTTAAATTTTTGATATTAGCCAAAACTGCTCTTTGTAGCACATGCAATGTGTCCAGAATTGACTCCTTCTGCAATACATACAGAGTTATATGTATCAGTAGCATATCTAAATATAACTGTAAATTATTTTTAATAGACCCATTGGTCCTACTATTATTTGAAATGTCTATGTGTCCTTCTTCATATGGCTCTCTTTTTTGCCTGCAAATCTTGGAATTTTATGATTTTGTGTCTGTCGGTACATGTCACTATAATCACTGGGTGTTGCAATTTCAGTAACCAATGCTACTGTTGTCATCTTTTCATGGACTATTATATCTGGTTTTCTCACATCTGTTTTACAACTATTGGGAGTGGTTGATCCTATGTGATATAAACTTCACTATTTTCTATAATGCTTTGTGGCTCATGCTTCCAATGCTTCTCAACTACTTCAATATTGTAATGTCTGCACATCTATTTTTTCACTGTATAATCTTTAATGGGATGTAAGACTTAAGGCAGACTTAATTTCTAGGTCCACTGTATCATAACTAGTTGTATGTTTAAGTACATTTAATGCACAGTGACAACAATTAAAAGCTTTATATAGTTTGGAGGGCATTTGCAACTCCAGATCTAGGACATTGTTATTTTATCATTCTTGGCTGTGCTGTATGATTTACTTATTGAGTGAACCCTAAGTTAAAATTGACGTTCATTGGCAAAGAGAACTGAGCAATGGACAGAATAAAAATAAGAATTGTCTCATCTACTTTAACAAAAGACACCCCCTTCCCACTCTTAACCTCCACTATTAATGGGTCATCTTCAAAGGATTTGAATTTATATGTAAGAAATGTTTAAATAACTTGAATGTATAAAGCTGAATAAAACACTGAACATTTTCAAAGGGGGTTGAAGAGGTGATGCATGTTTAACTGGTCTGGATTCAAGCATATAAATCATACAGAAATATACATCAGTTCCTGCATTATTTTTTAGCAAGAATGTGGCCTTAATGTTTTTTTTTCCAAGTTTTAGTTCCATTTAGTTTGCATTTAAAGCATGCTGTCCACTTTCAGAAGAATATTTGTTTTATACTTAATTTTGTATCCCATTATACTCTTCATGTTATAGTTGCAAGTGATTTTGTAAAAAATGATCAGTATAGTGTGTTGCTTGATTATTTAGTTTCAGTGTTACTGTAGCTTTCTCACTAACTACTCCCACAAAATAATGTGATGGTAGCTATTAAACAAAGATTTACATAGGATCACAAAGGATTATGGGTAAACACAGAGAAGTGGCTTCTTACTTACAGTGTGACTACTGTACCCATTTCATCTATCATATTTGAAAATATGTTGCTTTTTTCTTGGAAATAAGCTACTACTGCTGTCTTTAGCATAAAAATACAGCAGTCTACACATTAATTTAATTAATGAACAATCAAACAATTTTGTTCATAACATATGTTTGAATTATCATTGAGTACATGTTGTTTTGCTCCTACAAGAAATGTGATCTCCTCGTTTTAGAAGATATTCAATGAAAGTTTGCAAAGAAGATCATTAGTACTGTTTGAATATTTGATATTAGCCAGAAATGCTCTTTCCAGCACACACAATGTGCCCAGAATTGACTCCTTCTGCAATACATACAGAGTTATATGTATCAGTAGCATATCTAAATATGACTGTATATTATTTTATAAGGCCTATTGGCCCTATTAGTATTGCAAATGTCTGTATATCCTTCTTCCACATTGCCTTCATTTCTGCCTGCAAATCCTGGTATTTTATGACTTGGTGTCTGTCTGTACATAAGTCAGTATAATCATTGGGTGTTGCAATTCAGTAACCAGTGCTACTTTTGTCATCTTTTCATGGACTACTGTATCTGGTTTTCTCACATCCATTTTTGAACTATTGGGAATGGTTGATCTCATGTGATATGAACTTCATTATTTTCTGTAATGCTTTGTGGCTCATGCTTCCAATGCTTCTCAACTACTTCAGTATTGTAATGTTTACATATTTATTGTTTCACTGTATAATCTTTAATGAGATGTAAGACTTAAGTCAGACTTAATTTCTAGATACACTGTATTGAAACTAGTTGTATGTTTAAGTACATTTAATGGGCAATGACAAAAATTAACAGCTTTATATAGTTTGGAGTGCATTTGCAACTCCAGATTTAGGAAGTTATTTTGTCATTCTTGGCCATGCTGTATGATTTACTTACTGAGTGAACCCTAAGTTAAAATTGACAGCTAATTGTTCATTTGCAAAGAGAATTGAGCATTGGAAGCAGCAAAGGTAAGAATTGTTTCATCTACTTTGATGAAAGACCCCCCCCCCTCCCAATCTCAACCTTCACTATCAATGACTCATCTTGAAAGGATTTGAATTTAAATATAAGGAATGTTTAAATAACTTGGATGTATAAAACTGAATAAAACCCTAAATGTTTTCAAAGGGGGTTGAAGAGGTGATCAAATGCATGTTTAACTTTTCTTGATTCAAGCATATAAATCATACAGAAATATACATCAGTCCCTGCATTATTTTTAGGAAGGACATGCCTTTAATGTTTTTTTTCCCAAGTTTTGGTTTCACTCCCTATATATTTTGTCTCATTATACTCTTCATGTTAAAGTTGCAAGTGATTTTGTAAAAAAAATTATGATTATAGTGTGTTGCTTGATTATTTAGTTTCAATGTTTCTGTAGCTTTCTCAGTAACTACTCCCACAAAATAATGTCATGGTAGCTATTAAACAAAGATTTACATAGGGCTGCAAAGTATTATGGGTAAACATAAAGCAGCAGCTTCTTACTTACACTGTTGTGTGACTACTGTACCCCTTTCAGTATGAAGTGTTTCACCTTTGAGATCTATTTGAAAATATGCTGCTTTTTTCTTGGAAATAAACTACTACTGCAGCCTTTAGCATAAAAATACACCAGTCAATTCATTAATTTAATTAATGAACAATCAGACAGTTTTGTTCATAACATATGTTTGAACCATCATTGAGTACAACATGTTTTTTACTCCTACAAGAAATGTGATCTCCTGGTTTTAGAAGGTATTTAATGAAAGTTTACAAGTGACATCATTACTTGTAGAGATAAATAATACCCATCTAGATTGGAAAATCTGGGTCTCTTTTCAATCAGTTACAGATATCTGAGGGGTAAAATCTACTTAGCCTACAAGGGGAATCTGGAGTGAAGAATATCGATCTCTACTAAATATTGAATTGTTGAATCCATGCATATCAACCAGAGGTGCATATTTTGCTTACAGAGTTGATGAGTCAAGGACAGTCTTAAGAGCAAACTATTTTACTCAGTCATTGGTTCGACTTTAGAATAGGGTTCCTTTACATATTCAACAGCCATTTTGTTTACAGACATTCAAAAAACAAGTTGATACCTGGTTGGGTACCAAGGTATATACATTTTCCGAGGAGTCTGCATCTTGATTGGGCTTTATGCAGGAAATAATGAATAATGAATAAAACACTGAACATTTTCAAAGGGGGTTGAAGAGGTGATCAAATGCATGTTTAACTGGTCTGGATTCAAGCATATAAATTATACGGAAATATACATCAGTCCCTGCATTATTTTTAGGAAGGATGTGGCCTTAATGTTTTTTTTTTCCCAAGTTTTGGTTCCACTCCCTATATATTTTGCATTTAAAGCATGCTGTCCACTTTCAGAAGAATATTTGTTTTATACTTAATTTTGTATCCCATTATACTCTTCATGTTAAAGTTGCAAGTGAGCAATTTAGGTTGTGAGGTATTGTGGTTTCAGTGTTTCATGATCTTCTGGCAATGATTTCCAATGTTTTTAAAAATCATGTGGCTGTCCTTAACAACAAGATTCAAAAATTGCATATTTATTGCATTGGAAGCTGTAGATTTTTTTAAATTTTATACAGTAAGGAAGTTATATCCAACTCCTTAAGTTTGTTACTCACACTTGCTTCAAAACATGGCCATTTTACTTTATAGGACTTTTGTTTTGAATGTTATTTCTAAATATTCAGCCCATGGATCAACACTTTACTAACTGATTTTTGGATTCATGTTTTTTTATCGATACAGGTAAAAAAAATTGTTAAGATTTCCTTTATAGTGTGTGCAAAGAGGAGTCCTAGAATGAATGGATTCTATGCTAATTTACCTATCTATGATGTCCAAGCCATTCAAGAAGCTTTAAAGTAATCCTGTCGCCTTGGTGTACCTCCTTGCCATGAACTCCTATTTGAATACAGCCACCATCATACTTAGAAAAAAAGCAATGTTAGGGGCTGCTGCTCTCTTGCATATGTATGTGCAGGCTCAAATCTACGTAGCTGCTGCTGCTGATAGACCTCGGCCAAAAAGAAGGGTGTTCAGACCCTGTATAACATATCATGGACTGTAAGAATTTGGAATATTACAGTGATTTAAGGTTGATAGAGAATCACTACCAGAACTGTACAACCTCTGCTGCCCAAACCTCAGACAGGGGAAATTGAGGAGAACCTAAACCAGTGGAAACTAAGGTATGTGTACCATTAAGACTATCAGCTACTGATACATTCTAGAGACACACATCATATATACCAGGGGTGTCATAGTTCTCTTTCTCTGGAATATTGCACCAGTTTCTTAATGCTATGCTAGAACATGCAAGGGAGTACATCTATTTCCATGCACACCAGTGGAGAGAACAAGGACAATGCAGGAATTGTATGCTGTTTCACACTTTTGTGATGTTTTGGGGGCCATAGACTGCACTAACAATAGAAATAAAAACCTCGCCTGGTGAACAGAAAAGGACATACATCAGCAGGAACAGGTTTCACTCAATAAACTGCAAGCATCTGCTATAATTCTTAAAGGATCACCCTCAATGTGTATGCAGCAACCCAGGCAGTTGCCATGACTCACATATATGACACAATTCTCAGCTTTACACAAGGTTTGCTAGGGGATGATGTTCCACAACACCATCTACTGGGTGATGCAGGTTATGCACTGGATCCATGGCTCATGACGCTTATCAGAAATGCACACACACCCACAGAAGAATTATACAATGATACCTATGCTCAAACTAGAAACATCATAGAGCATGTGTTTGGCATGCTGAAGTCACAGTTCCTCTATCTAGACATATTCAGGCAGCGCTGCATTACAACCCAGGCACCTGTATAGAAATTCTCATAGTCTGTGCCATGTTGCACAATATTATAGGTTCATAGGTTCATACTAGGCTATCTGCCCTAGGGCATTTATAAGCCTAGCCAGAATGTGTTTGGCTTTCGTCACCCATTTTAAATTTATTTTGCTATGCCATTTTTTGAGGTTAGTATACTGTGCCTCTGTCTAACAGTGACACAGAAGTGATACCCGGGGTAAACCTACAATCTCCCATCCACTCATCAAGATTCCTCTTGAAGAGAGTCAATGAGGGACTCTGCCTAACCTGGACTGGGATTTTATTCCAGAGTGAAGGGAGCCTCTGGGTTATGAATCTGTCCCTCCAGCATATCCTATTTATTTCAGTGCTGAGGTTCAAGTCTCTTGAGCGCGTAGCTCGATGGGATTTGGATTTTCTGAGGTGCAGCATGTCCATTAATTCCTGGTTGGACATGGCTTTATACGTCAGGCACAGATTGCCTCTGAACAGGTGGTATGCCACTGAGTAGAGCTGGAGTTTCTTTAACCGGGCAGCATATGGCATCTGTTTGAGCCCTTTGATCCTCTTGGTGAGGTACTTTTGGGGTCTTTCCAGTTGCTGCAGGTGTCTGGTAAGGTATATCCCAAAAGGGGCATTGTACTCAATTATGGGCCTGATGAGAGATGAATAAAGAGGCACGATGACCTCCCCTGATCTAGATGTGAATCCCTTCATGATTAGGTGGGCTATATAAAATGTTTTTCTAACCACTTTGGCCACGTGGTTGTCAAATGAGAGATTGCTATCAACTTGGGTCCCCAGGTCCCTAATTACTTCTTCTGTACTTAATGGATTACCACCTATGTGGTAATTTGTGGGCACTTTGTTTTTGCCAAAGGGGATGACTATACACTTTTTGGCATTTAGCTTGAGGCCATGGCTCTGGCACCAGTTGTCTGTTTCTATGAGGCTCTTTTGGAGGATGCTTGTGTCGGCTGGAGAGTCGATTATGGTGCCCAGTTTGCAGTCATCTGCGAACTTGGTCAGCCACAGTCCTTCCGTGTTAGCCTGTACCTCCGAGAAATATATACCGAACAAGAGAGGTCCCAGGACTGAGCCTTGTGGGACACCACTTGTAACTGGTTTGGAGTCTGACATGGCTCCAGCAATTCTAACCATGTGGGTTCTGTCCTTGAGCCAGTTTGCAATCCATCTAGTGACATAAGGGTTTATATTTAAGCTGGTGAGCTTATCTATAATGCCAGAGTGGGGTATTGTATCGAAGGCTTTTGCAAGGTCCAGGTAGGCTGTGTGGACCACCTTCCCCTTGTCAATGGCCTTGGTGACTGTTTCAAAGAAATCAACCAGGTTTAAGAGGCAGGATCTGCCCTTAACAAAGCCAAACTGGGTAGGATACAGTGTCTGTAGGTCCCCAATATCTTTATTTATGAGGTCCATGATGATCTTTTCCATAGCTTTGCAGACCAAGCTAGTCAGGCTTATTGGGCGATAGTTTCCAGGATCCGTTGAGGCACCACCTTTATGGAGAGGGACCACTGTTGCTGTACGCCACTCTTTGGGCACATATCCTGTAGTAAGGCTGAGATTGAACAGTAGTTTTATGTTTGGGTTTAGCTCTTCTTGGAGTTCATGTAGGATGCAGCCCGGGACACCGTCTGGTCCAATTGATCCTGCGTTTTTTGCTTTGGAGAGGGCGACTCTTACCTGAGCATCTGAGATGTCAGGGGGGCAGCACTCTGCTGGGATAGATATTTGCCCTTTTGGTGGGGAGGGGGGGGAGTTTGCACTGAACCTGTCAGCTAGGATGTTGGCAATGTCTGTGGGTTCGGTGTATTTTTTGTCATTTTGGACTAATTCTGAGCATATCTGGGAATTACCACCCAGGTTCCTAACATAACTAAAGAAAGCCTTGTGATTATCCTTAGTGTCCTGTGCAATTTTTCTCTCGAAGCTGGCCTTAGACAATTTTATGAGTGCAAGTGTAACAGGCATAAAGAGGGCCAGAACCACACATTCCTGCATCACAGGTAGGGCCAGCACCTCCAACACATGTACACAAGGATTCTGAGAGAGAACCTCCAGCTGCAAAGGGAGTTGGCACATGTAGGCATGCACAATATGCCCTTGTCCTTGGTTAGAGGTAAAGAAGAGCACGCACACTCACCACCTAAGAGTCAAAGGTTAGAAAACACAATCTTCAGCTTAGAGGCAAACACTAGCACACTCTCACCAGCCATTAAATACACATGACATCCTAAGCACATATAAATATTAAAACTGATGCCAGCCAATATCCACAAACTTTACTTCCCCATGTAATGACTGTGTATGGATAGCATCAGCGGCAGACATCCTTCAAGTACATTACTCATAACTGCAGTAATGTCAGCATAAGTGTATATGAACAAATGTGCAAGCAGATACATGTAAGTTGTATACTTGCATACTGTTAGTCACAAGTGTACTCAGTCAGAATCTGTGTCAGGTGTCCACCAATGGCAGTATTAGCTTATAGGAATAATAGCCAGCATCAAGCTGGACACTTAGTCACTTTGCACAAAACAGTCAACAGGACAATTATATCAACAGTTTCACAAGTAGAGCAATAAGCAGGAATGCAATATCAGTGATATGAATACATGATTTACAAAACTAACTGAAAAAAGCCTTCCAAAATGAGTAGGTACAAAAACATCCAAAATCATATTTTGTAATAAATATGCATAAATCAACATATTGAGAAAGACTCTCTTAGCTATCATCTCTGTGCATCAGACATATATGCAAATCTAAGTCAAACTCAAATGAACAAAGGGCATGGCACAGTCATCATGATTTGCACGTATTGGTGTGGGGGGGAGGGGGGGGATGCGTCAAGGCTGACACCAAAGTACTGATTGAGTGTGTGTGAGGAAGAAACATAGAATGTTCAGTAAAGTAGGAAATATCTCAGGGCCATTAACAGGAGATGTATCCGAATCAACATTAAGGTTTTCCTAGCTTGCATATGTGTGTGTCAGTATGGTGAGTATTTCTAAAATGTGTGAAATGTGTGTGCGGATGAACACAATCAATATCTCTGCTATTACTACATCTTGCCATGTTGGACAGCTGTGTGACATGCATGGCAGAGTTGTCAGTTCAATGTCTTCTCTCCTGACCCTGCAAACTGTCTCTGCCAGGAGTTACATTTCCAATTCCACGTTCCTGGTTGAAGTGGAGGTGCTACCTGAACATCAGCAATGTCTGCTGGATGAGCTTTCTCAATGATTATGTCCAGGACCATGACCCTGTGGCCTGCTATTTCTGGGCGTGGACACCTTAATCACTGATTGGGCAGTGGAAGTAGTGCCACTATGGGAACAGAATCTTTCATGGCCACATAGGCTAAAACTAAAGGATGCTGTGTCGCTATGGACATGTGGATGCTGATACTCCCCCAGCAGACATTCTATCACAGGCAATGCCTGATACAGTGTGACGCTCATTGTATCCAATGAGTCATCCACATGGTTGAGTCAGTCACACACATCAGAATGCATCATGTTTAGGACTCAATATTTCTTCTGAGGCCCTGGTGTAATGTGCCTGTGCCTCCATGATGGGCCTATAAATACGTCTAGTAATACATAATGACACACCAGCTTCAGGACGAGAGTGGACAATAGGCCTCCTCCAAGCACCTCTAGCAACCCTCCTGTGTGGTACCAGGCCCTCACAATGGCTATGGGCAGATTTAACTAGCTCTGCAACTGGGATAATCACACTACCCCAATCAACTGTGTCATGCTCAATCTGTCCTATATTTGAGGGTTCAGTAGAATGGGTATACATAGGCACACTGACTGTGTCTGATCTGAAAGAAGGCCAGTGGATGTATGAGCCATAACCTCAGTGTTAGACTGAACCTCTGCAACCCCTGACTGTGCCTCTATATCACTCCCACCATCATCGGAGGCTACTGATACTGTGACATCAGATGATATGAGTTCTACACTGTCAGTGTCAGCATCACTTGTGATAATAAGCAGCAAAAACAAGAAGAAGAGAAATAGTGACTTGAAATGATCCAAACTGTGTTCTAAACACTCATGTTAAACAATTTCATATGCTAAAGGAATACAATACTCCTACTCTCCCTCAGACTTACATCTAATGAATGGTTATTACTAATCTTAGAAAGTTTGTAATTACCATGTGGAGGTCGTCTTTCATATGGTAATTGTGATGTCCCTGAAAAAAAAAGGAAGGTAGTAGAAAGAAGGCTAATAAGCATCACAATGCAAATGATGCAAGAACAAGTAAATAATGCTCTACCTAGGTTCCCATTAAGAAATATCTCAGAATCAGTGACTACACCCCCCCACAACACAATCTCTATTGGACTCTGCCTCTTTAAAGAAACATATCTCAATGATTCCAGATGTACAAATAGTAACATGTAAAGAGGTCTAGAATGAAAGTAAATGCATTATATGTAGCATACCTGGAAGTGCTGCTTGGGACACACTTGGCCTGTTGTCCACATCAGCACCAACATCAATACATCTGTGTGAACCCCATGCTCAGCTGTTGGGGTGTCTGACAGTGGACAGGTACTGCTTAGTGTCAGTGAGTGGTGATTTGGTAGCAGGCCCACCCACCATAGCCATCTGTTCTCATGCTACCACAGCTTCTACCGTGCATGCTGCTGTAACCATATCAGTGGCATGGTGCTGCAACTGATTATAGTTTCTGACATGGCTGTCCAATGCATTTATGTCAGCCACCACTTGCTACCATATGCTTTTTCTGGCAGACATCTCATCTCTGCAATTGTCAGGCAGGAAGAATCCATGACGTTGCAAAACTTTGATGATCACCTCGTTCTCTGCATCACTAAATGGTCTCTTGCCCGGACCAGATTGTCTGGGTGCCATAATCATATATGACATGAAACAGAAGAAAGACAGAACACATTTGTAACACATACAGGATCATTTTACTCAAACACAATTTGTGCATCCATCCTCACCCCAAAATAAATGAATACATAATTCTCATTTCAGACTACACACAACCTAAGGCAGCCCCCCCCCCCAAAATGAAAAACTGTAATACATTAGCATTACATCAATTCTGTTAACATTTCATTAATGAAGACAGCAGTTGTGTAACTGACTACTTGGTGAGAGGATTATTAATAACTAGGCAAAATTCAGAGTAGAAATGCCCACAAATGTTCCTTTGGTCTGTCCACTGTTGTGAAGGTCACCACAGGAAATCTAAGAAACCTATCACTACATATGCACAGCCCCTTGAAGTTGATAATTAACACAATACACTTGCCTGCAGTAACTGGTGAAATTCCAAGAGCAAAAGGTAACTCAGTACTGTGTAATCATCTGTTCATTAATAAACTTGGAAAGCACAGCAACAACTGACATATCTTCAGTATAGTAAAACTGAATGAAAAAAAATACATGCAGATATTTTACCTATTGCATATTGAAATACATTCCAAATATGAAAATGTAAGCAGTTTATAATGAGGACAAACACACTTTATGAAAAAATACCAGTAATGGTCTGTCGGTATCAAAACAGTCTCCCCTCTTTCCCTTTCAGTAGATACTCCATTACCTTTATATAGTGAAGATTCAGCTCTCTGAGCACTGTGAAGATACAAATGAGATGTTAAATCATTAGCATTTCTGAATACCAAAAAAAAAAAATCACAAAGTGAAGGGGATGTACACATGGTGTATGTAGCTACAAGATTGCATGCAGATGCCCAAGGACTGCAGGGAGGAACAATGACTACAACAAAAAGCAATATGGAAGTGATTTTTCATGTGTAACATGCAGAGTAGACTTTAAAAATGGATGCACTGTGACAGCTATGAGAACAGCCTTAACAACATATAATAACAGCCCACTCTCCATCCTTTGCTTACAGATCTTTCTGAGATGCTGACCAGCTATATTACTTATTGAAGCAAAGATGCACATAAATATGCATGACATTGCATTTCTGACAATTAAACTGAGAGGAGTGTAAGATTCTCAGAAATAAAGAGAAGAAAGAGCTGCCAGTGTTGGCAAACCTACATTAATGTGTTGTGGCTATTATTAGCCCAAATTATTGTCACTATTACATTCATATAGGCATATTCAAGTAAATGAGAAAGGAACATTTTCTGATCTTTCTACAGCTAGACTTGAAATTTGATGGTCTCCTAAATCAGGCTTGTATGATATACAGATTTTTTGATTACTACTCTAAGCCTGTTTTGGTGGCAAAGAGGGATAAGGAATACGACCAAATGCGTGTTGGTATTGTACTGACCTGGTTTCAACTCCAGATAGTGTGCTGTTTAGAGAGAATTAATGCATACGTCCTGAGCAGTTAATAACACACACAGATTTAGGAAAATGTCATAATGCTGCACTTTTATTATTGTTCCCTGATATTTGTTACCACAGGCAAATTTTCTCTTTTATGTACATCCTTTGTGCACATTTTGGTAAAGCACACTTTGCAATAGCAGCAGTTTGTGGCAGTGAATGACAGTCTGCTGGCCAAGAAACAAATGAAGAATTTTAATTTGGAATGTCACAGTTCGTGCATTTTAGAGTAGCAGGTGTGTTTGCTACAGCACTCTATACAGCAGTGTGAAAAGAAATTCTGCATCTCACTTAAGTATCATTTTAACACATACAGTAAATTAAATGAGCTTACAGAAAAGAAGTTGAAGGTTTTGAATCCAGCTTGAAACCACATGCTACTTACAATGTTTTCAGTAGATGTGAAAATGCAGCATTTGTCTTTTTAATGGTGTAACTGTTGACAAATGGAAAAACAAGTCATATATGTGCGAATGTTTTGTATTGTGGAACGGCTTTTATAATTTCTGCACTGCTTAACAGAGTGCATACATGGCTCACAAGTGAAGGATAAATAGAATAATTTAATTCCTGTAGTCTTATCAATGCAAACGCCTTGTTATCACTGCATGGTGATTGTAATGAGTGAGTCATGTGCACATGATATATACCTCATTGTGTGGCACAAGCTGTAACTATAGTGAAATTGGACCCATAACAGAGTTGATCTGGGGTTCAAATACATTCTATGTGAAGGAAATGTGAACATTATTACTCTAGAGTTTTAGTTACTCTTTTGAAAACTTCATACAGTGATTTTTTTTCAGTTTCTTCCCTACTGTACTTGCTTGCTGATGAGCAATCTGCAATCAAGCTTACCTGCCTTAGGAAAAAAGTGAATTTTTTTATTGGGGCAATCTTCTGTAGTGCAAACAGGCTTAGTGGTGATACATGGATATCAACACTGTCTACAGTACTGAGTGAAGAACATTTACTACTGTGTAACTGTTTTATGGCACAAGGAGTGAGTGCCGTGACTTTAGAGAAAGAACAGAGTTGATTCAGGGTTCAAATCCAGTTAACACTTTTTTTTTTTACAAATGGTGTCAGAATACAATTTGTAACAGCACTATTGTAACTAGGTTGATTGCAATAAATGTCTCATTAATGTTGTGATAACTACATAAATGTCTCTCCAGCTGTCTCTATCTTCACCCCTTGTCTCTCTCACTCCTTTATACTAGTAACTGTTCATTATGTTGCTGGATATAAATGTTATCTTATGGCATTTTCATACTGTTATTACATTGCTGTATATTAATACCTATATTTTCCATTGGCTGAAAAGGTGTCTCTGTCCCTTCAGTGGTTTAATTCTGAGATATGGGATGTAGAATTTTCTTTCTTTGGTGTTGATATAATAATCAAGACTAGAAGCTTAATTTTTCATATTGACAATGGTTCAAATCTAACATTAGATGAAACTCTTACTGCCTGTTTTTATCAGTGTCTTTCCTGTGAATCTGTCGCCTATGTATCTATCGAAATCCATTCTGTTTTATTAGTTGTTGTCCTCAACATTTGCATGAGATCTGGCAATAAGCAAGTATAGTATTTGATGCTAAATGACCTTTCAATTGTTATAACAAAACATGATGATTTTTTTCCTTACACCACATTGCCAGAATTAGTGCAGTGAAAATAACAATATGTCTGCTGCACTAAATAGTTAAACACAGTTAGGATAATAAACTGTAATGCACTTACTCTTCCATATGTATCACACTGCTGGATATCAAGTAACGTGAAACTACTGCCTACCTATTGCTTTTACTGAACATGTTGTGAGTGTTTCTTACAATATGTGATTACAAGTTAGCACAGCATAAGCTCTTCTGTGGTAGGTTAAGATGGTCAACGTGTCGGTTAAGTTTTATTTCTACTGTTGAAGGTTCGATTCCTGACATATGTGATGCAGTAATGTAATTTGTCTCCATATTAATATTACTTATGTAAGTGCGTGCTAAATCTATCAACAAAACACCATCATCCTTATGTCACCATCATGTTTCCAGTTTCCTCCACCGTCTTCAATAAGATGTATGTAGATGTATTAGTTATTGTCACTCCTGCGCCTTCTCTATCCCTGTATCAATAACTTAATGTTGCACAGTAGAACACATTCTGAATGAGGAAATGAGAAATATAAGCACACTCCGTATAACTTTAAAATCACCCCCTCGAGGGTCTATTTATTTAAAGTTATATTCGGTCATAGGGAGGTCAAGTGGCAACTATTGACTGATGCCTCCAACTTACCAGGACTTTATGACCATATATCCATTAAACCTATTTTACAAGCACAGAGATAGGTATGCATAACAGTATATGTAGGGTTTGCTTTGAAGAATATATTTTGAGACAGTTTTATGTTGCATTTAATCCATTTGAATATGTCTGTAAATTTTTTTTGATGCATTTGGTATGGATATATACTGCAGAAAATATTTTTGATGCATTTGGTATGGATATATATTGCAATTTATTGTTAATATATGTAATATTTGACTTGTATGGTTTGTGCCTAACATTTATATGATTTTATTTATTATTCAGTTTATTAAGGTATAGCTATATGAATTAGGTAGGGCTCACTTTAACTGGAGCAATGTTTTTATTATCAGTGGTTTTGGCACCATAATGTAGGGTATTTAAATGTGTAATTAAATTCAACAAGTATTCTGATGAAGTCCACATTTTAGTGGATGAAAGCACTTAATCGTGTGTATTGTTGTGCAATAAAGAGGGGATTTTACTTTTCATCTGCCTGCTTCTTCCTGGTGGAGTTCATAGATTTTAAGTGTTTATTTTTCTCATTTTTTCTTTACTTTGTTGATTAAATGCTTATTTTTGTTTATTCGTTGGTGGCTTTATGGATTCCATGGATGAACTGCCCCCTTCACATTCTCCGGTTGGGAGAGATGATTCACAAAGACTTCATTCGGAAGTCTCTACCTTAAAGGGTGAGCTTCCCCATTTAATTGAACTTTTCACATAGTCCAATGTAAATGCTATCAGCAAGTTGCAGATGCAGAGACCAGGGACTACACAAGCCAGAAATCAGTCTATCCTTAACATACCCAATGGTCAGGGTATAGGCATCAGTGGTGGTTCAGCTTTGGATATTTCTGTCTCGCAAGCAAATTTAGAGCTGAGGAACATCAGCAAAGCAACGGACAAGGATTTTACATTTGATTTTTCATTGTATAACTAGGAGGAAGAGTTTCAACGTACTGGGGCCAAGCTGAAGTGAGCGATGCCAACTAGAATTTATTCCAACATTACAGTTCATGCTTCAATGGCTGTAACGGCCAATAAAGGTACAGTAAGACAACGCTCTAGTCCCAGAGATAATGTTAATTCTAAAATCAATTTAGGGCAGGGCAGAACATATTTAGCTAATGTTTTTCAAAATGATTTTGACTTTAACAATATGAATCATGCACAAAGTACTTTGGACAGCAACAATTCACTACCTGTTGGAACACTGAAAGATCTTATTTATTCTTTTGGTAAAAAAAACTAGTTATTATAAAAGGTTTGTAGTTGGATAATGCATACCTAAACAAATGTTTGTTATTAAATATTGTTCCAGTGGGTTTACATTTTTTAAGACACCCATGGGTATTGTTGTTACAGAACAAGTTTGTCAAGAATTTAATCAATTATTTAACCAATTTGGTTTTGATTACATGAAGTTGCTGATCAAGAAGAATGATGAAAATTTATGTCTGTTGAATGAGGTAGAGAAACTTAATAATGTAATAGTAAATGATTTATTGTTTGCACAATGGGAGAAATTGTCAATTAATCAGTTTAGTTTTGTGGATAAGAAGGTGCAAACCATATATTTTAAAAAGTGTAAGAAAATTAATAGGGATGTTGAACATTTCAAGAAGGATGCAGCCTATCCTTGGAAGGAATATAAAGATAGTTCTATGGCTAAGTTAGGTAATAAAGTGACATTGAGAAATGACAGTTTAGAACAAGTCCATTTTGAATTTGATGGATATTATGAGGGGGATAGATCAAATTTTCAGAAGGGGTGGAAACCGCAACACCCAAAGAGGTAAAAAGACTGGAAGTGGAAACAGAGCAGGCAATATGGGGCACACAGGTACTACATGGATCAAGTATGGGGGGAGAACCCGAGACAAAGATAGATTTTGAACAAGGAAGACAGGCTACATCTGGAACTATTATTACTGAAGGGGTAGTTAACAGTTTGAATAACTTTAAAATCTACAACTACACTACTTTAGTTTTAGGAACTGAACACTTTAAATTACTGTCTAGAGGTATGAAATACATACCCAAAACATGTTTCCTTCTTGTTGATTGCCTAAGTGAGATTAAACTGTTCCTAAGGAAAATTAATTTAGCTATTATGTTTCAAGATAAAACCCAGTTTACTGGTACGAAAATGTTTAGGAGTGTATATGTTCCACCTACACACCCTAGTGTAGCGGTATATGAGAAAATGGTTACAAAAGACATATACAGGCTACAGAACAATGTTAGAGTCAAGAAACTTAAGAGCAACTTAGGTGAAGAATTAAGTACTTTAAAGGAGCTTAAGGATGATTATGACATCAGAGTGATGAAACCTGATGGTGGAGTGGTTATCTATGATGCTATGGAATATACCAAAAAATGTATGAGATACTTCAGATGTCTGGTAATTATGAAACAGTATGAATCAAAGAAATTCATATAGCTTATAAGCGGATTTACATGTATTTAGAAGAATTTCTATTAGACAATTGAATTACCATGGACACTTATAAATTTCTAACTGTTGAACTTCCTATATTAGCTACCATAGTATAGGAGGAATACCTAAGATTCACAAAAGTGTAATGAACCCCCCCCCCCCCTTTGTCCCATAGTCTCTGGTAGCTATTCCAAAACTTTTCCAATGTAGCTATTGATAAGTGGTTGAAACATATATATGGAAAAATACTACATATGATTAAATATTCTTGGGACTTTCTGGGTAGTTTGACCCCTAATCTTTGGAAAGAGGGATTACTTTTTACAGCTATTGACATTGTTGACCTTTTTTCATGCATTCCCAAACAACTAGGATTAGAGGGATTTTGTAATAGTATAAGACTATATAGTAATTTAGAATGGGACTTTGTCAACCTCATCTTGAAGTGTATGTCGATTGTGCTGGACCACAATTACATCTATTTTGAGGGTGAACATTACCGACAGACCAGGGGGGTAGCCATGGGGGGCTGCTTGTGCTCCCATGTTTGCCAACCTGGTCATGCTGGATTGGGAAAATACACACATCTTCAAAAGTGATTTTTTTCAAGCACATTCAACATTACTCAAGATTTTTGGATGACATTTTTATTTTGTGGGACGGCTCCCAGGAAAGTCTTAATTTGTTTATGGAATACATAAATAGTACTAGCACCAATTTGAAATTCACCCATATATGTAATAGAGGGGGTATAGCATATTTGGATACATATATATCAAATGAACCTACTGGATTTAAGTCTCGTATATACAGGAAGAATACATTTTACAATAGTTTCCTTGAATATTCCAGTAATCATCTGAGAAATTTAATGAGGAACATTTTTAAAGGACAGTGCATAAGGGCAGCCGGAATGACATCTCAGTATATGGATATGGTTGACGAAACTGAATATATTAGTTCCTTATTTAGAAAAAGGGGATATCCAAAATATATATTGGATGATGTAAAGAATTATGTCATAAATGAATGGGGTAACAAATATTCACCCCTATTAGGGAAGGAATTAGGTAAAAACATAGTTACAAGTTATAATGATACTTATATAAATTATTCAAGAGCTTGTATATTAGAATATTCCCCCCACGTGAATCCAGTAAAACAGATTTTGACTAGTAATTGGAATATTCTTATGGCAGACAATGAAATTAAGGAAATCGTAGGTAAAAAGCCCACATTTGTTTATAAGATGGGCTGTAATATCAAAAGAAATTTGGAGCAGGGTAGTATTAGTAAGGGTGTACATGGACAGATTAAACACACAATGAGATGTGGTAGCTGCAATCAATGCCATGCCATTTTAGAAGACACAGGTGTCACTTAAGAGAATGTGAATAAAACCAAAATCATATTTAGGGAATGGCAAAGTGCATGGCATGTTCCTGTTACTATATAGGGAAAACTGAGGGGTGTCTTAAAAAAAGAATATATGAGCACCTTTATAATATAAGAAAGAAGGACAGCAATAATGCCCTATACAGACATGGTGAAAATGTGGAGATAGTCACTTTTTCAAGTTTGCCATATTAGAACAAGTTAGAATAGACCCTCGAGGGGGTGATTTTAAAGTTATATTGGGTCATAGGGAGGTCAAGTGGCAGCTATTGACTGATGCCTCCAACATACCAGGACTTAATGACCATATATCCATTAAACCTATTTTACAAGCACAGAGACAGGTATGCATAACAGTATATGTAGGGTTTACTTTGAAGAATATATTTTGAGACAGTTTTATGTTCCATTTAATCCATTTGAATATGTCTGCAAATTTTTTTTTATGCATTTGGTAGGGACATATACTGCAAAAAAAATTTTGATGCATTTGTTATGGATAAATATTGCCATTTATTGCTAATATATGTAATATTTGGCTTGTATGGTTTGTGCCTAGCATTTATATGATTTTACTTATTATTCAATTTATTAATATAGGAATTAGGTAGGGTTCACTTTACGTGGAACAATGTTTTTATTATCAGTGGTTTTGGTGCCATAATGTAGGGTATTTAAATGTGTAATTAAATTCAACAAGTATTCTAATGAAGTCCACGTTTTATTGGATGAAAGCGCTTAATCGTATGGATTGTTGTGCAATAAAGAGTGGATTTTGTTTTTCATCTGCCTGCTTCTTCCTGTTGGAGTCCATAGATTTTAAGCAATTATTTTTCTCATTTTTTCTTTAGTTTGTTGATTAAATGCTTATTTTTGTTTACATGTTCATCTTACATCATTTGGCTCCTGTCCTTACTGTGAGGAAGCATAATGTCCACAATTTAGAAGACATCCTGCCCTACACACATAGTTAGCATATGCACTGAGTCACGATAATTATTTCAAAATACATACCATCATTGTCATGTTTACCAAATTTTACATCCAATTAACCTGTAATTTCCTTTAAGCAAATTTATATATAGTAGGCATAAAAGATTATTCCAGTAGGTATTACTGACATAGTTTGGGCAATCAACATATTTAGGATAGTCATTTATATGTAGTCTTATAGCCATAATCAAAATTAATTATGATAATCACATTCTCATGCACTTTGTAAAATCATCTGCATACTTGACTTGAACACTGCTTCAACTCAACTTTTTCATTTAGCTCACTGAGATTACTTTATGTGACACCGAGAAAGTTGGGTGATAGGTAGATTTTCTCCACTCACTACTATCCAGAGTGCTAATGACTGTGGATTTTCACTAAGCCTGTTTACACTACAGAAGGCTAACCAAGGCTAACCAAATTAAACTTTTCACTTCAGCAGAGAACCCTGTTTGCTCACTGCCTAATATCAGACAAACAGGGAAGGCAAATACAATTCATGTTAAGATAAAACAGATCTGTTCTGCATTTAATCACAATCACAATTTCTCTCTGCTTCTTATTTGTGTGTGCTTGATAGGGAGCAATACTGAACACCACTGAACACTGCTATTTCGCTACTCCTTAAAGTATAATCACTCATGTGCTAATACTTTGCCAACATCCGCTCAAATATCTTTCTCAGCATTGTGCTTTAGGTAGAGATCTTGAACAAAAATACATATTGTTACTGGACTATATTACTTCATGACATGGAAATTTCATAATGTACTCATGTGAAATGCAATGAACTCTGTGGTTAACTGACCACTTCATTCTCAACAGTTCAGTCTGCATTGTAGCACTTCCACTCTCAAATGATATATAACCATATAGAGCCTTGGCATACATACTCTGTTGTTACTTAGTCCTACTACATTGAAACATTAAGAATTTTTTGTTCACATTGCCCATGCATGAACACATACTATTTCTAAAATCACCATTTATTAAGGTTTACATGCAATCATGTTAACCTGATGATGCATGACTGCTTCATTGCCCATCCAGTGTTTTAAAAGTGTGTGAGTCTCATATGCACAACACAGGTACATATCAGTCTCAGTTCTGCAATATATATTAATGACAGCAAGCTGACCTAAGTCATCACTATGTATTTATTATCTGATGAATCCAAGACATATGCATATCTCTGCAAAATGTAAGTAGAATTATTCACAGTATTTTGCCCTTTTGAACTGCTTTTTTACCATATCACTGCTTATTCAAACTGTTTTTTTTTAATTGTTGCAGTCTGTTTACTATAGCATAGACTAGATACAAACCTACTGCATCTAGTTCTGTTTGTATAACTTGAGCAGTAAATCAGGCCATCTTTTTCTGGGGAGGGTTCCCCTGCACCTCTGTGGCAGGAGTGTGCAGTTAGAACTCATCTGATTGAAGGTTACTGGAACAGGTCTCAGTTTTGAACCTTTTTACTGGTTAATTTTTTAAAATCAGTTTGCTGTTATTTGCTACATAAGTACCACATTTGTGTGGGTTTTCGCTTCTTCTAACAAAGCTCCACAGAGTTTGGCAACCAGCTTCTGGTCTGCTGTATTTATCTGATCAATCCAGTGCATCTGCTGATCTCTGCAAAACTTAAGTAGGATTTTCACTGTCTATTGCACTTTTGAACTGCATTTTTACCATATTGCTGCTTATTGAACTGTTTGTTTTTTCCTGAAATTGTTGCAGTCTGTTTGGGTAGCATAGACTAGATTCAGACCTGCTGTTTGTATAACTTGAGCACCAAACCCTGCTCTGGGTTCCCCTACACCCAAGTGTCAGGAATGAGCAGTTGGAACTCATCTGATTGAAGGTTGCTGGAACAGAGCTCAATTTTGAGCTTTTTTATTGATTAACTTGTTTAAATCATTTTGCTTTTGTTTGCTACATAAGCTCCATGTTTGCAAGTGTTTGCACTTCTTTTAGCAAAGCTCCATGGAGTTTGGTGACAAGCTACTGCTCTGCTCTATTTATTTGATTAATCAAAGGCATCTGCTGATCTCTGCAAAACTTAAGTAGAATTTTTCACTGTATATTGCACTTGTGAACTGCATTTTTACCATATCACTGCTTATTTGATTTTTTTTTCTGAAATGGTTGCACTTCATTTGCTGTAGCATAGACTAGGTTCAGACCTACTGAATCTATTTCTGTATGTATAACTTTAGCACTAAACCAATCCATCTTTTGTTGGAGAGGGCTCCCCAGCACCTTGGTGGCAGGAGTGTGCAGTTAGAACTCATCTGATTGAAGGCTGCTGGAACAGGGCTCAGTTTTTAGCTTTTTTATCAGTTAATTTGTTTAAATCTGTTTGCTCTCATTTGCTGCATAAGCACTGTGTTTTCACAGGTTTGCTCTTGTTTGTACATTGTGCAATGCTATACAGCAGTGGGCACTGTTGGCAGTTATACACGCAAACACTTCTGCCTGCAAGTTTTCCCTTAGTACTCTACTGGTGCTCCATCAACGAGTTCTCAAGATTGTCCCTCACTGACAGGTGATACATTCAGAGAAGCTCCTGAGGTAACAACACAGATCCTAACCACTAGCCCTTCGTATTTTTTGCCCACTTCTCCTATCCTCTCCTTTACCTGGTCATTCTTGTCCTCTCCCTGTTTTTTGATTACATCAACTTGCCTAGCATTATGGACAGACAATTTCCCACACTTTCCCCAACCAGCCTGGTAGGCATGGACATCCTGAGACAATGTAGCAATTGCCTCATGTACACTGACAATCCATTTCTTCTAGTCCACACAAATTCATTATGTGAGAGATGCATCTTTAATAAGAAACTAGAATCCAGGCTCTCTCACTCACCAGTCAGTTCAACTGGTACTAAGCAGGATGTCAGCATGCACACCTCACCTCCTGCACCTACCAAACCAACAACACATAAACCTACATATGTGGAGGTCCTTACCAGAAGCTTACCTAAACATCAGCAACCTCCCAAACCCAAACACAAGCATGATTCCCATAATACATCCTCTGCAGAACATAATACACATAATATGTCACACACTGGTGTCTCACCAGTCAAGCCCCTAAGGCATAACACAGAAACAAACATCTAAGCCATAGGTGACTCAATTGTGAGACACACAGATGTCCCTCACATCAGGTTGGATAAGGAAAAAGTCAAAGTCAGCTGTCTGTCAGTTGCCAGGATGCACCACATGACACACGCCCTCGGGAATATATTGGATGATCGAATTTTCAAAAGTTCGACTGTTCATGGTCGACACTATATGATTGAATTTTTGAAAGTTCAACCATTTTAACGAGATCTCCATATAGCATGGAATGGGAAGATTTCCCTTTTCTGCCCTGTAGTGTGATCTTGGAGTTGGTATATTTAAAGACCGGGGGGTGGGGGGTGTAGGGGCGCTTGGCCCCCATCTTAAAATGTTTATGTAGGTTATTTGTAAAGTTTTGTTTTTATTAGATTTTTGAACTTTTAAAAGTTCAATCCTATGGTGTCGTTCATATGATACTCGAACTTTTGAAAGTTTGATTATCTAATATAGACCCCCTGCACTCAAGTCTCTCAACAACAGGCACTGTTATGACTCCATCATAGTCCATGTTTATGTTAACAACTTCAGATGTACCTCACTAGATTATATGAAGAGAGACATGACTGAACTCTCTGAGTATGTGTCTCAGGCAGGTATGTCCCTAACCTTAAGCAGTATTTACCTTCACCTAGTATAATACCTCAATACAAACAAAAAATGATTGACTTCAGCAATTGCCTTAGTTTCTGGTGTTATTCAAAAGGGATCCAGTATCTGCCAGCCAGTGATGATATGGTTGACAGTCCTTGATGCTTTGCCAGAGATGGTCTTCCCCTGTCACCCCTGGGATTTCTGTTACTGGCTAAGGCTCTTGCCAACCCCATAGTGCCTTTTTAGGCAATGTCACAAGAACAAAATTCCTGATGTAAAAATACCCCCTAAAAACAACGTCAAGGTTATGCTGCTAAACACTAGGAGCCCGAACCAGAAACTGGACTTACTGGAAGCAGTCCTCACCTTAGAAGATGCTGACATTTGTGTAGTCACTAGACCTGGTTATCAGGTCACATTTCCTTCCACACTTTCAGACTACAAACTGAAGGTTTGAGAACTAAAGGAGGTGGTGTATCAATATTCATTAAAGATAAATACACCTCTAGATTGGTTAAACAGCACAATTCCCTTGAATTGCTTTAGGTGCAATTGACTGTAGGTGAGACCCCTCTTCAGGTCATTGCGAGCTATAGGACCTTCATCATGAATCAGGATATCCACTCAGCCTACTCAAATCTACTTGAATCAATCAAAATACAACCAGACATCCTGGTTTTGGGTGGCTTTAATTACCCATCCATTGTTAGCTCCAATACTCTGGACCAGCTGGTTGACACAGTCACTTGAGGCTCAAACATCCTGGATCTGGTGATCATGAACATGAGGGACCGCTGTTCCACCTCCAGTGTGTGGCCATTCTTAGTGAGATCTGACCACAAATCAGTCTTGCTAGAAGTAACAATAACACAAGACCCACTCCCCTCCTTAGCAATAACTAGACTAAAAAACTTCTCCAGGGTCGATTACAACCTCTTATTTGACAGCATAAATAGATTCATATCCCCTCCCTCCACTGATGGAACAGACACCTATGCTGAGTTATACACCAATGCTTTATCTGAGCAGCTGTACAATTGTACTGAATCTGCAATACCTGATAGAACCAAAGGAAGATCTTCAAGGAAAAACAAATCTGCCTGGTGGACAACTGCCATTAATAGGCTGTACAATAGGAGAAATAAACTGCTGTCTAAGTGTAGGCAGGAATGGTATCAAAACTGGAACACTCTCTCCTGAACATAAACAAGCAAAAAAAAACTCCCAGTGAAGTCCTCTAAAGTTAACCATAAATCGAAATTAGCTTCCCTAACTAAGAATAACCACAAGGCATTCTTTAGTTACACCCATAACCTCAAAGGTAAGGCCCAGATTTGTACTGAACTCATAGTTAATGGTACTACATATACAGAACCTGTGGCTATAGCAAACCTGTAAAGGTTCACTCTCTTTTCCCCACCACATATACCCCATATCATCCCTAAATCTTGTTCCCCACCTAGTATCTCTAAGGATCATGTCTTAAACACCATCTCTAAGGCTAAAAACACAGCCTCTATGGGACCAGACCACATTCCAAGCTGTGACCTACCTGGGTTAAAATAGGAATTGGTATTATCATTGGGCACACTTTTCAATCACAGCCTAAAAACTGGCTTTATCCCAGCAGAATGGAAAACAGCTACCATCATCCCTTTGCACAAAGAGGGTGCATCCACAGACTCTGAGAACTATAGACCCATTAGCCTGACCAGTTTTATCTGCAACGTGATGGAACTAAACATCATGAACCTTATTAACAGCGATATAGGAAATCACCAAACTCTCAACCCCACCCAGTTTGGCTTTGTCAAGGGGAGAGGATGCCTGTTAAACTTGGTGGACTTCTTCAAGACAGTTACCAAAGCCCTAGATGAGGGGCAAATCTGTGCATATGACCTACCTAGATTTTGCCAAGGACTTTGACAAAATACTCCACTCAGGCATCATTGATAAACTCACCCAGCTGGGTATCAATCCATATATTGTCAGGTGGGCAACAGACTGGCTCACTGATAGAATTCACACAGTCAAAATAGAGGGCTCCACCTCCTCCAGCAGACCCATAACCAGTGGTGTTTCACAGGGATCATTTCTGGGACCCATACTGTTTGTAATCTACTTCTCGAAAGTACAGGATAAAATTAAAGAACTGTAGATGACAAATATTGCTGATGACTGTAGACTGGGAGTGATAACTGAAACCACTAACAATGTCAATATCCTGCAAGAAGGTCTTACTCAGACTAATGACTGGTGCCAAAGTCATGGCCTTAAACTTAATGCAAAAAAATGCATTACTGTCCCCTTTGGCAAAGGTAATGTTCTTGCAAATCGCCACATCATTATCAATAACCTAAGCACACAATCAGTGGTGAGAGATCTGGGCACACAGGTCAACAGCAACCTTAACTTTGATCGCCATGTCTCCATAGTGGTAAGGGCATTTTATATTTCTCATCTCATATGTAAGGGCATTGCCTCCAGAAAAAAAAGATGTTATAACCCTCCTGTACACTTCTTTCATCAGGCCAATAATAGAGTACAATGCTGCCTTTGGTATGTTCCTTTCCAAATACCTGCAGCAGTTGGAGAGACCACAAAGGTTCCTTTAAAAAAATCAGGGTCTTCAAGATCTATCTTATGCGGACAGACTGAAATTATTGTCTGTTATCAAAGTGCAGTACAGAATGCTCAGAGATGACCTATAGAGCAATCTCTCACCCAGCTTTACTGGAAATGATGCACATTCACAAGCCAAATGGCATGCAGGTAACTCACTCAAAGGACTTTAACCTGGTATGTGACATCAAATGAACTTGCTGGAGAGACAAAATTGTCTGACAGAGTTTGCCCCACCTTAGGAACAAGCTTCCTATTCATGTTAAATAAAACCCCTTATTTGCCCTTTTTTAAGTGAAATTTTGACAATTGGATGGGTAACTGGAAATTCACACCAGGGGTTCCACCTTTGTCCTTCTTGGACAGTGGTAATAGCTGCTGATTATAGTGTCTGCTTGGACCAGACACCATTGGGAACATGGGCTGATCTTGGTTAGGCTTGTAAGGGACCTAGGCCATTAGCCTAGTAACCTCCTATGATCCTATAATCATCCTATGATCCTAAAAGGCTGCAGTTACTCCTTCATATCAACACATAAGGCTTTCCACCAAACCTTCAACCTCACAGTGTCTTCTCTTCTGACACAAAATGAAACATTTCTGTGGTGGTCTTGCATTAAGTATTGTGTCCTCTAGACTGTGTCACTAGATAAATAGGAGGTTCTAATTTCACAGCAGTCAACTTGTGTGTGTATTGGATTGTTTACAGAGTTATATAAGTATGACCTTACCTACTGCTGACCTCACTGAAATAGGAGCCTTGAGAAACTTACACTGCAGGGTGAGTCCATGCTAATGTCAGACCCTTCTCCCAACATCATCTTCTTTGCAATGCAATGGTGATGTCATCTTCTGTAATGTGGAATTTCACACTGCTTTTCTTAAGTACAGAGTCATCTAGATTGTGCAATTAGATAGATAGGAGTTCTAATCTCACAGCAGTCAATGTGTGTATATGTGGGTTGTGTATAGACTATAGAGTATGGTCAATATGACTTTACACACCACCAGCCTTACTAAAATAGAAGCCTGGAGAAACTTTTGTACTGTAGGGTGAGACCACATCAATATCAGACCCTTCTAACAACATCATCTTCTCTGCAAAACAACACTGATGCCATCATCCATAATGAGCGCTCTCACACTGTAGAAGTCAGACTTCTGTAGTAGTGGTTGGGCCAAATACTGTATCCTGTGGATTGTGTTACCTACATAGATTTGGGGTCCTAATCTCACAGCAGCCAAATTGTGTGTGTATATGTGGGTCACGTGTATAGAGTAGTACAAATATGATCTTACATACTGCTGGCCTTGATGAGATAGTAGCCAGGAGAAACTTTTACACTGCAGGGTGAATCCACATCAGTGTCAGATCCTTCTCCTAACACCATCTTCTCTGCAATATAGTGCAGATGTCATCCCCTATAAAGTACTCTCTCAAAGTACAATAATCAGACTTTAGCAGTGGTGCATGCATTAAGTACTCTGCTCTCTAGAGTGAAACTAGATTGGTAGGGAGTTCTAATCTTGCAACAGTCAACTTGTGTGCATGATGGTGGGTCCATAGCACCACTGGAGAAATAATTCATTAGTTGTGCTCATTTGACTTCCACCCATGAGAAACATTTACATGATCAGATCAACCCCACATCCCCCTTTCACCCTTTTCAAAAACACATACTGCATGCAATATACTGATGGGGTCATCATTTCAATAATTCACTCTTATACCACTGAAGTCAGACATCTGCCATGGCACATGTCTGCAATACACTTGTATGCAGATTGTGTCAGTAAATAAGTTGATGTTGGCCACACTAACATGCTTGTATTTATGTAAGCATGCTGGGCAACATGCATATATGATAAGTGCTGGTGCTCATCACTCTAACACATAAACACTGTTTAGGCTTTGCGTAAAGCCCACACAATTATTTACAAATCTCAGTGTTTATCTTGATTATTTCTTTGTGCTGTTTATTTCTGTACATATATGTACATATTTGCATTCAGATATAGATTTGTACTTGCAGATAGCTGTATTTAGGTAACATATCTTTGCAATATTATTTTTTTTTAAACTATAGAAAATAAGAGGTAAAAGTAAAATGGTGAAATGATTATTGTAGAATTCTGGCATTTACATCCTAACTTGGGAAATCCAGTCAGCTAGGTGGTCAGGCCTGCACCTCTGCAAGTCACCATGCTTGTGCTGAAACTGGTGCCCACAGCAGGTGATCCCTGTCAGGGATGTCAGGTGGTCGCCCAACTCCTAGGTGTGTTACCAAATTGTTATGGATATAAATGCTGTTAGGAGAAGAACTATACATTGATCCAGTGCAGGAAAATGGCCAACAGTATAGTAGGAGATGCCAGAGTAAAGGCAAGGCAGAATGTGGTTGCCTGTAACAGTACATATGGGGGGACCTTCTACACATATACCTTTAACACGTAAGGATGAATGCCTTCTCCTCATATTACTACAACACTGATGAGGGTGGCAAAAGCATAACCAGAGGTGGTGCACACAGTGGCAATTACCCACCACAACTCCATCTACAAGCAGCCATTCCAGAAGATTAGTTCATCCACCATTAGATATTCACATCATGAAGATGACTGCAGAGATTAACTGATTACATCTAACACATGACATTTACTGTCAAGTGGCAAACCCTGCATTTCTGCCAGTTATGAAAGTGAAATAAGTGTGCATTGTCAGTGTCCTTAACACCTCATAACACAACATTTAGTAGTGTCCTCCACTGTCTCACTAATTATGTAATCAGCAGATTCTTCACAGGATCAGATGCAGAATTGAGCAGTTCCACATTAGCAGAATAGCTGGAAAATGTCAACAATATAATGGATGCTGCACTGCAGTTAATGAAACCATCACATGCCAGTTAGTTTCATAGACTTATGTGACAGTTCAAAGTCAAAAGAAATTAAAAAAAAAAAAAAATATATATATATATATATATATATATATATATATATATAGAGAGAGAGAGAGAGAGAGGGAGAGACAGGTGTGTGTGTGTGTGTGTGTGTGTGTGTGTGTGTGTGTGTGTGTGTGTGTGTGTGTGTGTGTGTGTGTGTGTGTGTGCGTGTGCATAATGGGGTCAGGGAAAGAAAATGGTTGTACAAAGAGGCTTTTCATTAGCATGTATTTGAGATGAGAAATAGTAATCCTTACAATAACATAAAAATGTAGAAAAAAGGCGACAGGGTAAGTTGCAGACTGTAGTGTCTAAAATTATTAAGTGCCTATTCAGCAGTATGAGTTTTAAATTAATAATTCTATTACTTAACATTACCCAAAAGATAATGATTAAAAATATATATGTATATACACATATATATATATATATATATATATATATATATATATATATATATATATATATATTTATATGTATGAAATAAATAAGAGGTGGGGAGCAGAACAATGGAATGCAATACACTATTAGGGGTCTAACATACTAGAAAAATAATTGTACAACTAACAGAAATCCTGTTGTTATTTCCCTCACACTGTTGGACAAGTGATGATTTATATTACTTCTAATGACAAAATGTTTGGTGTCCATGACAGAAGTAATCTGATGTGCAGAACCTCAACAGGTTCATAGGTGAATACTAGGCTATCTGCCCTGAAAAGCCATTTATACCTAGCCAATGATCTGAGATCTGAATCAAAGCCTGTACCTTGTGCGTATGAGGTAAGGACCTTAACATTTAAGCCAAACATACCCATAGAACATGACATTATTTCTTATTTATCTGAAGTAAAAGTGTAGAAATATTATATCATAAAAGAAATGTGACACAATTTTCCTTTCCAATGAAATGCAGCTCCAGGTGAGAAATGCAAGTTGGACAATGTTTAAAAACATTCATATGGATTTAGTAAAGTTCACAGAATCTGGAGCATTTCACCGATATCAGAGCAAAAATTGTGGATAAGCCTATAATATGCAAGTATGTGTTAGTGAACTTAGAACATCTTGGCATATAACAGAGTTAAGCAGCAAAATCAGTGCAGTGTTGAGCAGTCACAGCCACGCCATAATTCATGAAACTGTCTTATAAAGCTTGATGTATATTAACAAACTTATGGAAATTATACTATCCCAATGTAAGCTACATGACATTCATAAGTCATTTGTATGCTCATCAATCTTTCCAGTAAGCCCAGAGAGAACTACAGATGTCTCCGTAAGTCATATATTAATGAAATATACTTCCTTGCACTTACGGATTCCAATGGAATCCATAACATTTCTAATAAAAAATTTACAAAGGTGAAGGGCAATCATGGTCACATTGTCACAGCTAAAAGTAGTAGCAATGGGTGTGGGACATGTGTGAGGAGCACAGGTAATGCACACACCCAAGGAAAGAGGGAGACAGAAAAGCAGAGATGAAGGATGGGTTAAAAAGAGGGACCACATGAGGCATGTTAGAATAGGAAAATCTGAGGGTCAGTCAGAGGGGTATGGACAATATATACATATACTGGTGGGAATAGGCCCCATTTTTTTGAGAATACAAGGAAAGGAAAAGACAGCGAAAAAGGAGGCGAAGAGCAACACAGCAGCTATATGGATATAACAAATATCACAAGATATAAAGGACAAAAGTAGGAAATAAACATAGGTAAGGTACACAGATGGCACATTCTACAACATGAGCAATGGAATATTGGCAAACAGGGTGGGAATGCATACCAGCCATGGTGAAATGCAGAAATACATATGTACCTATGCACAATTATGTTATGATATGCTGAAAACTGTGGGGCAGTCATACCTGGATATGTATGAATGATGGCAGTTGAGGGTTGTAGGATAATAAATAGGAATCACAGTACATATTGGATAAATAATCCAATACCAAACTAGCCTTGCCAGTAGTGCAAGTGCAAGCCAAACAACAGTACAGAAGAGTAAATGCAGTCCATGGAATGCTGCAGAATACTAGCAGACAACAGAACAGAACCTCTGACTATGTGTATTAAGGGCAAACAACTAGGCACAATGTCAAACAGCAGTACTGTAAAAAAAGCAGCAACCTGATGGCTATTAAGACAAGTAGGTGTACACAAGCAAAACGGATGTGTAATGGAATGCATATCTCACAGACATATGCCACGTCAAAGGCAACACACAGATATGGATGTGTATATAAATATATATATATATATATATATATATATATATATATATATATATATATATGGCTTTCATTGACCTAAAACAAAACTGTTGGAAAGCAATGTCAGTAAATATGCACACACCGATGACATGTAATCTTATATGGTGTGAAATCTATGATTAATGTTATATAACAACTATCATGTTGTGCACAAGAAGTTTGACAAATGACACTGGTTAATATGTGACACACAAGTATAACAACAGCAAGGATGTATTGCAAGCAATAGCCAGCAACTTCTATGCATATGTCCCACATCTGTATAACGCCCATAGGCTTGGCACAAATTAAGCTTCCAACAAAACAACTACATGAAAATGGATGATAATTCCAAGTAAGGTGAACATATACCATGCATATGTACAAAATATATGCCATAACTGCAACGGTGGAAGGAAGGTGGACAACATGGACCAACTTCAAGGAGGACATAGCAGCAAAGCTACACAGGCAAACAATAAAGCAAGACAACACTATGCAAAGGGCACATTGTAAATGCATGTGTACACCACATAGGATGGTGTTGAAGCCAACCCAAACTACACTGAAGGAAATGTCCAATGTATGTCACAGAGGCAGACTGTCAAAAAAAATGGCCATGTATAAACCATGCACATTATTGTGTGTATCATTATATTGAATTATCCTGGGGAGTTCTAGCCATCCTAAGAGGTTTAGGTTTTGACAAGGGAGTTCCTGTGGCAAACCTGGCAATTTGATTGTAGCAGCTAGAAAGGTTGCTGATATCAGTTTTGTTCAAGTTAGTGAGTATTGGCAAGGCATAGAGTAGAGTTGAAAGCAGATGGGTACAGGCGATGTCAGTCCTGGCTAGAGGAGTAAGAAAAGGTTTGTTTTTGTATAGGGAGCCAAGTTTTTTTTATTACCTGTTTTAATAGTTTGTGCATATCATATTTGAGATTGCTGTCTATTATAACACCGAAGTCTGGTGAGGTTATGGTCCCATTGTTAAATGTTATTGTGAATGAAGGTTGAGAAAATTTGCAAGTAGGGGAAAAGAGCAATAACTTTATTTTATTAGGGTTTAATATCAGCTGTTGATTTGAGGTCCAGTTTTTCACTGTATTAAAGAGTTTCTGGGTTAAACTAAGGAGATCTGTAGGTGTAGAGACTGAGCAAATCAGGGTGGAGTCATCAGCAGATTGTATACAGATTGCATCTGGGATTACAGTGTGGAAGTCACTGATAAAGAGGGAGAAAAGAAAGGCACCTAATATGGGGCCTTGAGGGACACCAAAGCTAATGGGCAGAAGGGCGGAGAGTTTGCCCTGCCAAAGGACAGCCTGCTGTCTTCCACTAAGATAAGATTGAAACCATTGTATGGCATGGTTTTTAGGGATATTTTATTTAGGGTAAGTAAGAGTAGCTGGTGGTTAACCATGTTGAAATAACATGTGGAATGCCTCTCAACTGTACAGATTTTTGCAGAATGTCCAGATTTTTGCCTCATATTATTGATGTGTTCCTCCTAAAATTTGTACCTTTCTGGCAAATAGCTGAGGATTGGAGTAATTAAATAATGACAAATATTTGAGTTTAAGACTCCACACCCTTCAGAAAACTCATGCTAATGCAAAACCTATTATTCTATCGACTTTCTAAGTTTGTAAGAACAATATTTAACATCTGCCCCTATTTGACCCCCATCATTTTAGGCTTTGTCCAGATTTTTTGCTCTAAGAGGTTGAGAGGTATGAGTTACTGCACTAATATATATCTTTATATATATATATATATATATATATATATATATATATATATATATATATATATATATATGTGTGTGTGTGTGTGTGTGTGTGTGTATAGATAGATTTTATATATATATATATATATATATATATATATATATATATATATATATATAGATAGATACATAGATACATATATATGGATCTACTTCAGCAGATCAAACTTTTATTAGTTTGAACCATATATGGCCAAGACCATATGTTCAAACTCGTAAAAGTTCGAACACTGACGTAAAACCACATAAAACCAAAAAACACAAAACTAAATGTCTATAGCCCCCTGCACCCCACCCCCCTTACTTAAATATACCAACTCTGAGATCGCACTACATTGCAGAAATGGGAAATCTTCCCTTTCTGCTCTGTATGGAGACCTCCACTCATTCAGATCAGACTTTTACAAGTTTAAACATATGACATATGGTCTTGGCCATATGTGGTTCAATCTTATAAACGTTCGATCTACTGAAGGGGACCTATATATATATATATATATATATATATATATATATATCTATATATATATATATATATATATATCTACATATATATATAAAAACTCTTCCCCATATTCTTCATGTCTTGCATGGCGTACAGGATTAGTGCAGGAGCTCTATCAGGCAATATGTCTGCCCTGCGATCCAGGAACAGCCTGCAGGGATGTGCACAAGTGCTTTTGCACTAGTCCTGTACAGACTAAGCTCCTGTATGAAAATCGCCTAATTTACAGGAGAAATCCATGCAAATGAGATGAATGTGCGATCCAAGAAGCTTGAAACCTGCCGTGCAGGACTAGTGCAATCTGTAGAAATGTATTCGGTTAGTAACCGAGTACATTTCAGCAAAATCCAAAACGGAGCTGTGACCACTCCAAATAAAGGCTGCATCTCAGTCAGGAAGCATGCCAATGACCAAGTATAAGGCCACTGGTATTTTTAGCCGATCTTGGCTGTTTAAGCGTAGGGCAATGGCGAGCAAACGTGATCGGGGGGAAATAATGAAATAAACCTAAAATAAGCATTCTAACTAAAATCACTATTCTGCTATGAAAGTCAATGGCAGGCACAAGACAACATGGCCAATTAGTAGTGGTTCCTAAGGGGGAGGCTCAGTGTGAGATATTTAACAATGCATTAGCAGGCAATCCTATGCAAATTAGAGGAATGATAGTGAATCCCAGTTTCCCCAGCATGCTAGTCAAGTCCCAACAGTGTAAGAGTAGGAATAGCTTGGTGCAAACCTAGGACTTAGCTGACATCATGAGGGGTGTTTCAGGCATAGTGTAAGTGGATTGGAGCCCTGTGGCTTAGGTTTGCTCCTAGCTAAGCCCAGCTAAGCAAGGGGTGTGTGTCTGACTCTGCCTAGCACTCTTTACATTGCCTAAGCAGGTGTGTGCACCACGCACTGGGTTTTAAAGCTTTAAAAGAAATGTTAAACCAGCAAAGAGCAACTCTGTACACATTTGAACACTGTGTTTGCACAGCACACAGGATGGCAATGGGAAGAGAAAACAGCAGTAGGTAGGGAATCTATGAGAACTAACATAGCTGGCATGTGAAATGTATTAGGATCAGCCAATTACACGGGCAGCAGACCAGCCCGGCCCAGAACACTACTATAAACTAAGCAAACACCTTTGCCTCTGGTTTTTCCCACACTGTACACCACTGGTATAAACAAGTGAGGAACTTTTAACAATCAAAACAACAAATTGATAGGAGCTGCAATAGCTATCATACACCTTGTGAAAGAGGCAGAGGGTGGTGAGGATGTGAATGCTATCGATCAACCCAGAGTGAGGAGACGAAGAAGACTGTACAGACCCAGGGTAACCGACAAGGGGCTACATGAGCTGGAGATAGTGGAGTGCTATAGGGTGGACAGAGACCTCCTACAGCAAATTGTTGAGCTGTGCCGGACATGCCTGACACACAGAACTAACAGAGGGAAACCCATCCCAGTAGATAGCAAGGTATGTGTAGGCCTAAGAATACTAGCTACAGGTACCTTCCAATGGCAAACTGGGGATATGATGGGGATCTCACAGACATCAGCATCCAGGGTACTCCACCAGATCCTGGGTGCCATGTCAGCACATGTCGGTGAGCACATATATTTCCCCAACACCTGTGAGGCGTTGGCCAGCAATATGCAACTGTTCCACCAAATAGCAGAATACCCTGAAGTAGTGAGTGCTATAAGCTGCACGCACATATGCATCAAAACACCACCCGGTGAAAAGGGAAGGGTCTACCTCAACCACAAGAGCTTCCCCTCCAATAACTGCCAGGTCATGTGTGATGCCCAGGGCATAATAATGAATGTGTGTTCTGGTTGCCCTGGAAACTATCACGATTCCCACATCTGGCATCTGATGCAGCTGTACCAGAGATTTGCCAAATGGGGACATCCCTCACGGTCACCTAGTGGGAGATGCTGGATACGCACTGGAGCCGTGGCTGATGACACCCATCAGAAAAGCATATACACCTGAACAAGAATTCCATAATGAGACACATGCACAGACCAGAATTATAGTAAAGTGTGTGTTTGGGATGCTCAAGTCATGGTTCCGGTGCTGGGGCACATCCGGTGGAGCATTGCAGGACTCATTAGCTACATGTAACCAAAATGTCATCGTATATGCCATGCTGCACAATATGATCCTGTGGAAACAGCTGCAGTAGGAACAGCACAGGGCAGGGCCACACAGCCGCCCACTATTGCCAAGGTCTACATAGGCACAGAGTGACTTGGAGGATGAACAACCTGAGTCTGCCCCAGTAGGCAGAAGGAGGCATGCCCAGTATGCCCTGGCCTTGGCAAAGAGGCAGAGAATAGCACATACACTGATACAAGAGGGACACAGGGAATAACACCTCTTTCTGACTCTCACATACAGTAAAAGGGATGTGCTCAACCATGTGTAAGGAGTGTACTATGTGCATCCAACATAAGCAGCCCTGCAGCACCACCCTCAGTACTGGGACACTCACAAAGTAAGTGACTCACACATGCCAGTCAGAGGGATTCACATACCCAACAACAGTCACAGCCAGCAAGACAGTTGTAGACAAACACAAACAAAGGCGGTGCTATGGTCTCTGAATGATGCCTATGTGTAACCCCCCCCCAGGCCTACACAGACCACAGCACATCAGGCAGTGGGACGTTAGTTCTGAAGGGTAGGTAATCAGAAACTAATATGTAGGTAAATCAAAGCTAAGACATGTAGAACTCTGGTAATCCTCTAATCAGCATGATAGCTTAGAATATAGAATGAAATGGAGTACCTGACATGCCAGTACAGTCATAGCAAATTTGTACAAGTTTCAGGTGTGACCCCATCTTAGATAGTCATGTAATAACAGCCAGGTTTGGCCCTCCAGTCCTGTGTAGACACGTAGAAATAGTCATGTGTCCCCCCCATTCTACGCAGAAATGTAGTAACAGTCAGGTGTACCCTCTCAGTCCTGTGTAGAAATGTATAAATAGTAAGGTGTGCTCCCCATTCTACATAGAAATGTAGTAACAGTAGGTGTGCCCCCCCAATCCTGTGTAGAAATGTAGAAATAGTCAGGTGTGCCCCCATACACTTAGAAATGGTAACAGTCAAGATGTGCCCCACAATCCTTTGTAGAAGAAATAGTCAGTCGTGCCTCCTCCTCCCCATGTAGAAAAGAAAGAAACAGTCAGGTGTACCCTCTCAGTCCTGTGTAGAAATGTATAAATAGTAAGGTGTGCTCCCCATTCTACATAGAAATGTAGTAACAGTAGGTGTGCCCCCCCAATCCTGTGTAGAAATGTAGAAATAGTCAGGTGTGCCCCCCCATCCTATGTAGAAATGTAGTAGCAGTCAATGCCAAATGATCGACGGATACTCTGCAGAAACAGTATGCTACCTGTAGGTGTACAACACAAAGGTCTGCACTGCATTACAAACTACCTGGACTCGATCCACACATTCAATAAAGATGGGCATACTGGGAATGTTCACACACTTAGAGAAATGAAGGCAATGTCAGTCAACATACTGAAAGGTCATATTGGGTATGCTCACACACTTAAATGAAGGCCATGTCTGCAAACACCAATGGACCAGACATATCTGGCAATCGCAGATGTTAGTGCAGACACCCCTCAGTATGCACCAGTCATGCTTTGCACCAACACTGGATAGGAATAAAGACATTACCTAAGGACAACACACTATAATAAGTCAAAGGTAGATGTACATAGATGTGTGGAAGAGGGTGATTGTGACAAGGAGCCAGCCGGGCCTGTCCCACCTAGCACACAGCCAAAGGGCCACAACCACATGAGGTTCAAATGTCACTCAATGTAGATACTAGCCACCAGTATCTGTCAACATTATAGACTGTTTGGTGCAAGTACTAGCTGTTTAATATGACCGTACAAGGAAGTAATCATCTAGCAGCTGTATACATATACCTGTGAAATATGAGCCTGTGTGTGCTGGCATGTGGTGTGTCAACCTCTAGATGAATGAGTTATGACCCATGCACACACTGCCCTCCCCATAGCCCTATTATGACAAGCCTGCTGAGGTCATCCACTGTGAAATACACCTTTGGGAGTGTTGTAGCCCAGTAATATCCATGATGTGTCCTATAACTGCATAATGTTGTCGTGTGATAAACTAGTTAGGTAGGAGTTCTAGTCCCAGACATGGCAACTGTGTGTATGTGTGTGTGTGTGTGTGTGTGTGTGTGTGTGTGTGTGTGTATGTGTGTGTGTGTGTGTGTGTGTGTGTGTGTGTGTGTGTGTGTTTGTAGAGATCAATGCTTTATAGGGTAGTCACACTCCCTACAATTCAAATGCTCTACTTTGGTAAGGCTGCTGATGTCATCCTCCTAGAAATACATCTCTGGGAAGGTTGTAGCCCTGTAATCTCAGTAGTGCATACCGCTGTAGTTTGATAAAATAGTTAAATGGAAGTTCTAATCCCAAACTTGGCAAGTGTGTGTGTATGTGTATGTGTGTGTGTGTGTGTGTGTGTGTGTGTGTGTGTGTGTGTGTCTGTCTTTCTCTGTCTGTGTAGAAAGCGATGCTTTTTAGGGTAGTAACACTTCTTACAATTCAAATGCTCTACTTTGGTAAGGCTGCTGATTTCATCCACATAGAAATACATCTCAGGGAAGATTGTAACCCAGTAATCACAGTAGCATGTCCCATAAATGCATACCACTGTAGTGTGATAAATTAGTTAGGTAGGATTTCTAATTCCAGACTTGGCAAGTGTGTGTCTGTGTGTGTGCATGTGTGCGCATGTGTGTGCATGTGTGTGTGTGTGTGGGGTCTGTCTGTCTCTGTCTGTCTCTGTGTAGAGCGCAATGGTTTTTAGGGTAGTCACACTCCCTACAATTCAAATGTTCTATTTTGGTAAGGCTGCTGATGTCATCCACCTAGAAATACATCTCTGGGAAGGTTATAGTCCAGTGATCGCAGTAGCATGTCCCATAACTGCGTGCCACTGTGGCATGATAAAATAGTTAGGTAGGAGTTCTAATCCCAGACTTGGGAAATGTGTGTATGTGTATGTGTGTGTGTGTGTGTGTGTGTGTGTGTGTGTGTGTGTGTGTGTGTGTGTGTGTGTGTGTGTGTGTGTGTGTGTGTGTGTGTGTGTGTGTGTGTGTGTGTGTGTGTGTGTCTGTGTATAGACAGCAATGCATTTTAGGCTAGTCACACTCAGCACAATTCAAATGCTCTACTTTGGCAATCCTGCTGATGTCATTCACTGTGAAATACACCTTTGGGAAACGGGCACTCCAGCAATCCCAGTGGTGCATCCTGTAACAGAATCATGCTGTAGTGTAATATAGAACTCTGGTAGGGGTTCTATTCCCACACATGGCAGTTGTGGATGTTTTATGTGTGTTTTTATGTCTGTGTAGGAGCAATGCATTTTAGGTTTGTCACACTCAGTGCAATGCAAATGCCCTACTTCGGCAATCCTGCTGATGTCAATCACTGTGAAATACAGCTTTGGGGAATGAGTACTCCATTAATCTCTGTGGCACATCCTATAACAGCATAGTGCTGTAGTGTAATATACTAGTTAGGTAGGAGTTCTAATCCCAGACATGACAGATGTGTGTGTGTGTGTGTGTGTGTGTGTGTGTGTGTGTGTGTGTGTGTGTGTGTGTTTGTCATTCATATCCTGTGTGGATGTGGGTGTCAGTGTGCAACAACTCAATGTGGAGCGGGTTTTGCAAACTTCTTACATGGTGGGTCAAGTATATATAACAATGTCCACCATGCAGGGATAACAAATGTGAAATAGCCAAGAGATTGGAGTGCAAATCCATACCCCTAAATGTGACACCAATGCCAGCTGAACAATGGTAGCAACCATTGTATTACCCAGGAAACACTCTCACCCCATGTCTCATATACAAACATACTTGCCTAGGCAACAGCCGGTATGTTGGTAGTACCCTGCATATTGCCCACTGATAGTAACCATGGTGTGATTGCCATGTGCTACAGAGGACATGACACACTGTCCATCAGTCCAATAGCCATGTACATGCTGACAGTGCACTTCCCCATGTTCCCCACTGGACATCTGCAACACCTGTGGTGCCAGCAAATGTGGCCCACAAAGGACATACCATACCTAACACACAAGCCCTGTATGAACAGATGCCACTGACACCAGGGAATACCCGTATCATAGGTTCATAGGTGTGCACTATGCTAATGGTCGTGGAGCCTTTACAAGCCTAGCCCATAGGATTACCCTGGCATCATGCTACCCTACCTTAGTTCCTAGTGCCTCTGTCAAGTAGAGCCACTGGAGTGATCCCTGGGGTGAATTTTCTATTTCCCATCCACTCATCAAGATTTCTCTTGAAGTGGGCCAGTGAGGTGCTCTGCTTGACATTTATGGGAAGTCCCTCCAGCATGTTCTGTTGATTGTGGTAGTGAGGTTGAGGTCTCTGGAGTGTGTGGTGTGGATGGATTGTGATTTCTTTAGATGTAGAATTTCTAACAGAGCTGGGTCAGACATGGCTTTGTAAGTCAAGCAGAGATCACCTCTAAGTAGGTGATATGAGACAGAGAATAGTTGGAGTTTTTTGAGTCTGTCCATATAGGACAAGTGTTTAAGGCCTAGGATCCTCTTTGTGAGGTACTTTTGTGGCCTCTCCAGTTGCTGCAGGTGTCTAGTGAGGTACATGCCAAATGAGGCATTGCAACTCGATGATTGCATAATGAGGGAAGAGTAGGGCGAGACAATGACATCTTTTTTCCTGGATGCAAAACCCTTAGTAATGAGATGTGCCACATAGAAGGACTTTCTGACCACAGTGGCAATGTGGTGGTAAAAAGAGAGGTTGCTGTCAATCTGTGTTCCCAGATCTGTTATAATGCCTTCTGTGTTCAGTGGACTACCATCAATGTGGTAATTCAAGGGAACTAGGTTTTTCCCAAAGGGGATGAAGACACATTTTTTGGCATTGAGCTTAAGGCCATGGCTCTGACATCATTCATTGGTCTCACTTGAGGCCTTTCTGTAGGATGTCAGCATAACTTGGGAAGTTAATAATAGCTCCCAACTTGCAATCATTTGTGAACTTTGTCAGCCAGAGTCCTATCGTGTTGGCCTGGACTTCAGAGAAGTAGATACCAAACAGGGGAGGACTCAGGACTGAACCTTTGGGACTCCACTCATGACTGGTCAGCAGTCTGACTTGGAGTCAGCTACTTTCACACTGTGGGTTCTATCTGTGAGCCAGTTTGCAACCCACCTAGTGATATAGGGGTAGATGCCTAACTTAATAAGTGTTTCTTTGATTCCTGAGTGGGGAATGATGTCAAAAGCCTTGGCCAGATCAAGGTAGGCTGTATGAATCACCTTACCTTCATCCACAGCTCTAGTGACTGACTTAAATAAGTTAACCAAGTTGAGAAGGCATGATCTACCCTTCACAAAACCAAACTGTGTAGGATCCAGCATTTAGAGATTCCCTATATCCTTGTTTATTAGGTCCATGATGATGCACTCCATAGCTTTACATATCAGTTTCATCAGGCTAATGAGCCAATAGTTTCTGGGGTCTTTAGTCTCTTCTCCTTTGTGGAGAGGGATGACTGTAGCAATGTGCCATTTGGTGAGAACAAAGTTTGAGTTGAGGCTGTGATTGAACAGGCCACACAGGTGAGGTGCCAATTCACTCTGTAGTTCATGTAGAACACAGCCAGGGATAATGTCAGCTCCCATAGAAGCTGTATTCTTGACCTTGGACAGTGCTGTTTTAACCTGTGCATCAGTAATCCTGGGTGCCTAGCAATCTACTGGTATGGTGATTGGTGACGTGGGAGGGAGAGAGGGGTAAAGTTAGCACTGAATCTGTTCGCCAGTTAATTTTCAATATCTGTTGCCTCTGTATAGGAGATACCATTGTGCAGTAGCTCAGAGCAAATCTGGGTATTGCCACGGAGATTCTCTACATAACTATAGAAGGCCTTGTGGTTGTCTTTACTATCTGTTACAATTATGTTTCATAGCTAGCTTTAGAGGAATCTCAACCTTTTGCTGAGGCTGGTAAGGGAGTCTTTCCAGTCTTGGAACTTCACCTTATTCCACATTAGTTTCCTCCTTCTGTTGTAGAGTTTGTTTATGGTAGGGGAACAGCAGATTGGCTTCCTTTTTTTTGAGGAGAGCGTCTTAGTTCTATTGGGTATGGAGAGATCCATGCATTTGTGTACGTGTTTGTACAGTGCATTGGTGTATGATATGGTGGTCATGCAACTATTCTCCATTTGCATGGGTGCCATGAAGTTTGCCACCTCTGTTTTTATGAGCCCAAAGTTAGCTTTTGAGAAGTTTTTCATGGTGGTTACCTTTGTTAGGGTGGGTGGGAGGGATTTGGATTTCCAATGTGATTAGCTTGTTATCGCATCTAACCATGGAGCAGTTGACTAGTGGTGTGGAGCAATGGTCGCCCATGATAGTAATGACCAGGTCAAGGATGTTGCTACCTCTAGTGGGGGTAAGAAAGAGTTGGTCCAGGGCATTGGAATTAATGAATTTGAAAGTGTTGGGCAAGTGTATTGGTACATGAGTAATTTTCCCAGTTAAGGGAGGAGTAGTTGAAGTTGCCCAGTATGAGAGTGTTAGGTTGGACCCTAATATACTCCAAGGTGCTTTGGAATGTGGAGTGTGAATCTTGGGACATGGCTGGGGATCTATAGCAGGCTATGACCTGAATCACTGTCTTACCAAATGTTAGCTGCACCTGAAGTATCTCAAATGCATTATGTTGGGCTACCAGTCTGGAGGTGTGTGCATCCTTTATGAATATGTAGAAACTACCGCCTTTGGAGCTTCGGTCCAAGTTCTGGGGCTGAAGGTGTAGAATGAGTTGTAGCCTGGTAGTGCAGGGGTACTTTCTGCTGCCTTGAACCAGGTCTCTGTTATAGCACAAATGTCAATGTTCTCCATTTTAAGGAGTACTTTGAGCGACTGCATTTTGAGAGTTATACTTCTAGCGTTGAGCAGCATGACCCTCAAATTGCATTTGTTTGTAGCTGTTATGGTGGTAATTGGGTCTTTGGAACACCACCTAAAAAAGGCACTATAGGGTTGGCAGGAGCCTTAGCCAGTATCCAGAACCAGATCATGCTATCAATGTAGGTGGAGGGTCAACCTGCTCTCTATTAACAGTTCCTGCCACATGAGGCCAGGACTGGCACATCTGATGATAACACTCTGTGTACACAACATGGGCCAGACACCGCAGGTATAGTTCCACATGTCGCTGTACATGCATGTGGGAGGTGTGCACATCCAAGACACTGTCCATATCATGCACTAAGGAACACATACATGGCAAGAAATGCACAGCATTGGCCACATGCAATAGTCACCCAGTTGACTGGATGGTGAATACAATACACACTTGTGTGGGAAACCCCAGACACTACACCCTTGAGCCACATTGCAGCCCATTGTCATGTGGTCTGATGCCAAGGTATACCCATCACCTAGCCTTGTATGGCTGTCTGGCACTGTTGACCACAACACACCTGTGAAGCAGTGCACCCATGCATGTCAGTACTGGCACCCGTGTCTGTGTGTGTGGTGTATAATACATATGACCACATTCACAATCACTACAGCCCCCATTGGCATACTGAAGAATACTGTCTGATGTCAGACACCTCTACATACCCTTTGCACATATAACCTCTGTATAACCCCTGCGGTGCATGTGATACCTGCACAGTACTGTGCTGTGGCAATCCCTCTAGTGATGAGTTGTATTCCTGGCCCTGCCAAGTGTGTCAATCTGTGTGCGCCCCTCTGAGAATGTGGCTGCATTGACGCTGACACCTGTTCATGCGGACAGGCAAGTGTACTACACCTACCACATAGCTACCATATCCCTGTTGCAGATGTTATTCACCATCATATATGTGCTGAGAGCTTCTCAACATGTAACCTATGCATCGCATCTACTAACTGCATGGACTTGTGATAGCACAACATAGTCATCAGGGTTTGATATCCTGTACTGGTAGGTATGTGACACAAAACATGCTTAAGTTTTACTCTCCCACCCCTCCCTGGCTTTTCTGTGCCTCTGTCTGCCTCTCTCACTCCCTCTCAGGTGGATGTAGAGACTTACACCTGCATTGCTTAGACAGCAGCATGTGTATTTTAAGTGATGATCAGGATCAGCTGATGGCCACTGCATGAATTGCAGCCCTCCTCTAGCTGATTGCATGTGGAACAGCTGTGGTAACATTTCCATAGCCAATTGAATGGAAACACAGACCAATAGATAGGAACATCATGTTGGTGTTGGGCCTTTCATTCACTGTTTGCAGGAACTCAATCTGTTTTTTTGCAAGCAGCATATGACATGGATTGGGGATTTACCTCTAACAACATGCACTGTGGAAACAGACCAACACACAGGAGGGGGATGTGCCTGACCTGACAGCAGACTGTAAGTGCTGCTATACTGCATTTGGAGTAATATTGGTTTAACAGGATGTGTGTGAATGTGGCTGTCCTACATGTTTTCATACCTGTCATGTCAGTGCTATGTTTATGAGGGAACGCCCATCTGTAGGGTCATCTGCAGACTGGACAGTGTGTCGTGCCTTTTCTTTCAGGTGTTACCCACAGAGCACCTATCTGTGAACTGCAGAAGGTGGTGTGAGGATTGCAGTCTGTAGATGGTGACAGCCATGAGAGTTACTGACTTCATAACCCTCATAGGACATATGTTGCAACAAACCCAGTTACAACAGTAAAAGTATGAGGTTATCACAGCAACATGTCAATATTGGCCCTGTGTATGTGCCTCCAGCCACAACCCTATCAACCTTTGTACATATGTCATGCAGTAAGTGGTGAATATGTGCTGTGCAAAATAATTAGTCACATCATATCTGATAACAAGCCAGTGAGATATCAGACTGCTACACATGTTATGTATAGTTGGGCTTATATTTGATGACATAACCTGGACATTCTGTGCGTGTGTGTACAGTACTGAGATCTGTGTACTTTTGGTGATTGTAGGCAGTGTGTGTATTGTTAATATGTACCTTGGCCTGTGTACAGACTGTGGTAGATGTCATTGTTCTTGGTCCTGTTCTAGCCGATGTTACATGCTGCTCCACTGAATGTTA
>NC_056735.1:536958444-536973444 GCF_019279795.1 Protopterus annectens
TTCTGACAGTCACTTATTAGCAATCACTACATGGCCCTGCAAAATGCAAACAGCATAATGCTGATTGCTGATTATATAACAAGCTACTCAAAATAAAACACATAAATGGCTAGGGGCACAACTATCCATAAACACATTTGTAAACCAAGCATCAAAGGTGTTGTAAGCAGAAGTGATACTAATGTTGAACTGAAATGCATTCCAGATATCAACCACCAACAACACTGAGAACTGTGAGACAGCAGACACCCAGACAGTATGCAAATAGGCAGTCTACATAAAACAGTTCAGTCGTGGAACACCACATATATAAGTGTCCCAAAACCTGTGGTACAAGGAGGAGACAAAGCACACTTGTATGTGCACAATCACAATCAAAAGCAATGTGGCAGTTACACACATGTGACTCTCATCCATGTTGTGACATGCAATTCAAAGCATTACCTAGAGTAAACATGGCTTTCTGCAAACTTAGATGTAAACATATGATAATCACTGGATTGTATGACTATTGCACTTACCATAGAGATGCATGATGAACATTCCTGCATTAGATGTAGTATGCATGGTAAAGTAAAAATAAAAAATAAGAATAAACAATGTATGTGTATTTTGATAGATCTATACATTTATGGAAAATGATGTGCAGTATAAAAAATGTATGTGACTTACTGGAGGTGTGCAGGATTGACCTGAATGCATACAGGCTGGTACATCTACATCACTAAGAAGCAAAGCACATGAACAAGAAACTGTAAACAGTACCAGTGAACAGTACATAAGGATACGCTAACACATTTTCCATATATATATATATATATATATATATATATATATATATATATATATATATATATATATTGCTGGTAAATTGGTACAGTCTGTATTCTATGTATGTAACCCATGGATTATGACAGTATCCATATGTTGCTATGTAGTATGCATTTGTAGTTATCTTATGGCTATGTATTTGTGCTAATTAAAACATGTAGTAGACATATTGCCTCAATCTAAATATATCCATGTTTATGTGTATTTTCCACGTACCATCTATGGTATGCTTATGGATATTGAGGCTTTCTGACATTTTCTGTAAATTGTTCTATGGATAATGTACAGATACTCTCTGCTAATTGGGATAGCATTCACTGCTCACTATTGATTGTGTTGATATAAGCTAATCATGTAAGACTGGCCAGTTAATATGACTTTTCTTACACAGGCTGTCTGTTTAGGTTCAAGGTGCATTACAGTAATTGACAATACAGATGTGTAATGGCCATCAAGCATTTTTCATTTTCATATATGTTATGAGTAATATGTTAATGTGAACTGCATGCAGAGTGTGTGGATCATGTGGCATGATGCTGTTTTGGTTATATATCCACTGTAATGGGTTCAAATCCCACAGACAGGCTCTACAGGTACCACAAATTATGTTGTTGTTCAAAGTCTTATGTATTCATACTTGTTTTCATATCACATGTAATTTTATATGTCACAGTACTACACAGGGCAGGAACTATTTCCTAGAATTTGTCAGTGCACAGGAATGCAGAGAGGGTAAACTGGCATAAACTGTCAAAATAATCTTCTCCATATGTGTGCCCCTGTATTAATCTAACCATATGCATATAACTATCTTCCAGATGGCAAACAGCTCTGAGGTGACAATACTTCACCACAGAAAAGTGAAATTATAATAGATGCTCTGTGCCAACATGGATGGAATCTACTTGGAGAGGGAGGCAAAAAAGTATGGAGGAGTGAAGTGTGGTCCAACCTCACCAACATGACTAATGCTCTGGGAGATCACAATAGATCCCAGGAGGCCTGTTGCCAGTGGTGCGTTGACATGATCATTTATGCAACCAACAGGATACACCACTAGGAGAGGTCAAAGGAAGCCACCGTTGGGGCCCATCATTGACACCACCAGATGAGGTCACACAGTTTCTCTCATTACTTCATATGATAATTAAAGAGTGCCATATACCCGGGGGTGGGCTAGAAGAAGCTGTTACAGGCCACACATGTATGTGTTACTTTGCATAACATTGCTGCATAAGGAGCACATAAGTACAGATAGTTGTTGCACGCACATTCGTGTATTGTTATTTTTGAGTTGCAGCAGCAGAACTGCATCTTGCACAAAGGTCCACACAGGGTCATGATGACCAATGTATGTATAATGACATGTTGCCATTCAAATTCACTATATACAATACCTTACAACCAACATGTGTAATGTTGCCTGCATTCATTTTCTCATGCCCATCCACTTCTGCACAACAGCAGGACATGCTAGGTGAGTGTCTCGACATACTGTTACTGTGACAAATACCTGTTATTTCCTCTGCCTCCTGGCATGCAAGTGGTGTATACGTTCATATACTGATAGTTCCCTGACATTGTAAACTACAGGTACATCTTCTGGGGACATGATATCTGGACAATGTAGTAATATGCATGTGGCATATGTCAGTAATGATATCCAGCACGTGATATACGCATGTCTACCTGAACTGTGTCATCTGTCACTTCTTTTAGCTTGTCCACTGCTTTCATCCTCCATTAGTCCATTCACTGATCCTGATATTGGATCTGATGTGTCTCCATATGGTAGCAAGTCCCCTATTATTCAGGACACAGACTTGGTAATGCAGTCTGGCCTAGATGGTGACAGTCATGTGGCTTAGGTTGTAGTTTCAGATATGGAGAAAAACTTGTCCAGCCATTCTGACAATTTTGAGACATCAGATGGTGGACAGAAAGAGACTTTTGGACCACAACACCATGTTGAGTCTGCTGGTGATGTTGGCACTTCCCTACAGCACAGTGATGCTGTCTACCACAGTAGACATTGTTATATAGCTGGTATGCATGGGCTACTCCTACAGGCAAAGGAATGTTCCCAGTGGCTTCATGGATCTGACATTCATGCACTTGCACATGCCACGGATTGCGCTACACACCAGCTGGGTGTGCTGCATGAAGGACAGGAGTGCAGACACAGTGAGATCATGGTGGCATAGGCTGCACAGAATGAGAGCATGTTATCTATTGCAGAATCTATTAAATCCCTTGTTATGACTGTATTACAGCAATGCCATAATATGAGCAGGGTTCTGTGTTCTCTGTCTGTGCTTAGCTGAATGCCACATGAGAGAGGCAGACCACCTCTTAGTAGACTAACTGTTGCCCATCCGACATCGATGTCTATGCTGCAAGATATGAAGGAATTATAAATAAATAATCATCATTTCTTCATTACTGCGTGTTCACTATCATTTTTTGCTGGTCGTTGGTGGTTTACTATGCTGCAAGATACACACACATCTGCTTTTGATCAATTTTGTATGATCCCGGTAGTCATGACTAGGCCGTCAACTTGCACCCATGCTCCTTCCCACAGTCTATCTGAACATGAGGCATTAACTCTTCATTTTCCTTAGTGGAGCAGCCTCAGCCAAGTGTTTCCCTATGTGGTAGGTGCAGCCTGGTGTATATTACATTATCAAACTTTTAAAAGTTTGAAAGTCATATGGTAGAAGCCATATGATCAAACTTTTAAAAGTTTGAAAAGCTAAAAAAAATATATAAACAAAAAAAAACCCTACCTGACCATTTTAAGCAGGGAGGCAAGCCTCCCTGCACCCCCAGGGGGCTGCACCCCCCATCCCCACTCTTTAAATATACCAACTCCGAGATCATAATACAGTGCAGGAAAGGGAAATCTTTTCTGTTGAAGCATTCAGACTTTTAAAAGTTCGATCATAAGCTGTCAACCACATGAAGTTCAAAATATTAAAAGTTTGATAACGTCATATACACCCGGGGCAGCCAGGACCATGGCATGAGCCATCAGTGTGAGCACCCTAGTCTGTGTTAGAGTAAGACTGCCAGTTGACCCCCTATGTCTTGTAGTGCCTGTCAAACCATGTGATGATGATGATTGCTGTGTAGACCAATGACATTGGTGATGTTGTGAGGTTTGATGTCACAGGAGGCAGACATTTTTGCTAATATAGGTGATTCCATTAGTGTGTGATACTTTATTTATACTTTACATTGATATATATATATATATATATATATATATATATATATATATATATATATATATATATATATATATATATATATATATATATATATATATATATTTTGTAATATTGACATCAGTTCTGCAGTACATCCTGACTCTTGGTTTCTTGTTTGCATTATTTGATAGTGGAGAGACAGGAATGGGTTTCATAGAGTTATGTCCCTTGTCATCTGACATACATGCATACACCACTATGAGTCTGTATGCATACCTGTATCACATATGACCTGAGTTGATGATCCATGTTGTGATAGATTTGCATATTTTCATGTTGTTATATGTTAGAATGATGCTATATCTTATGATCAGAGTGTACTTCTAGTGGGTAATTTCCATTAGATGCAAAGTGAGGTGGTGTGATGGAGCAACACCTGAACATCAATGTTTAATGTATGTACTTTTGCATGTATGGCTTGTTATGGCTCAAAGATGCATGTCAGATGTTGCTGTGTTGCCTGGAATTTGACTTGCCACATCCTCCTTCAACCACACCCATTTTTCCTGCCCCATATGTTGTCCTGCTCTGCCTCTGATAGCTGAGGAGTGCCATCTTCAGAGATCTGGAGTTCTTGGGTTAAGTTACACACACCAGCAGCTGGAAGATGACAATGTGTTATTGTTCTTAGCATATTGTGCAGCATAACTTGCAGAGTAATCATCTGTGCTGCCTTTTCAGGTGTATATTGCAGTACACCCCTGAATGTGTCCAAACATCTGAACCCAGCTTCCAGTACACCCAAGACAGTCTCTATGGTATTTCATGTTGTGCTTTGCATTCTATTGTAGTCCTTATCTGAAGGGTTGGAATGTGCTCTGCATGGGGTCATTAGCCACAACTTGAGTGGATAACCAAAGTCACATATTGTGGAGAAAGGAAACACGTATGCTGTCATCATGAATAATGTTGAAAGAGATGCATTTAGCTTACATCCTAGCTGTGTTCCTGTACATACCCTCAGGTATTTCATCAGGTATTTCATCTTGTTGGAATGCAGCCCTCAGATCACTTTCCCTCCATATGTCAGCATCATGAACACTCCAGGGATGTCTCACCATGATGTTGGTTATGCTGCCATGTGCTGAAAACACCAGCTGACAATTCAGGGATGGCCACCCCTTTCCATTGATGTATCTTTCTGCTTCTGTTTGCATGGATTCTTAATAGGGATGTGGGTACAGTCTATTGCATCAAGAACAAGGGGGAAGTTTACAATGTTATAGAAATGGTGCATGACAGTTCACTGCTTCATGGGTGTAGATGGAAAGAGTATGTGTTCATTTACTTTGGCACACATTTCTACCAGGAGTTGTGCAATGATATGACTGGCAGCTGCATATGACACTCCTACAGCTTCTCCTATATGTCATTGGAATGTCACAGATGCCAGAACAGCTACGCTTAGACACAGTTTTGTTTTGAGGGGGATTGGGTTGCCTTGCAATGTCTGCAGAGACATGTGTGGTGCACACATGCTGCACACAGCCTGCACCAACTGTCTAAGTAGTACCTGTTAATGATTTCTTGATCTGAGTTTTGACTAAGTTTTAGCCTGGCTGTTTGTCTAGCTGTCTGCATTCTGGGCTGCATAGTGAGATCCTCCTCCATAGCTTGCAGGACCACAGCCTGTTGCAGTTGCAGTTTATTCACTACAGATAGCTTTTTTTTTTTTGGGTTGGAGTTGTTATTAGATTCCAAGAGAATAGCTTCTTTTCCTTGTGTTGCAGTATAATATTCACTAAGGATTTTGTATTGTAAACTAAATGCTGACTTTTTACCTGCACACCCATGTATCATGCAAGACTTTGCCATAGGGTGCCTTTTACTACTGCTGCCAGCTGGCCATAAACAATATCATCAATCTTGGTACGGCCTGAATCCGGAGCTGCAATGGCATCACAGGACAGTTTACTACCAGACTGGTGCATGAATATGTTGTGCACTATGCAACATGCAGTAAATATCCTGTATGCAGCATTAGAGCCATAGTGAAGGGCACCTCCAGATGGATTCAGGCAAAACTAATGGGCTTTCAGCTGGTCAAACATTCTCTCAATCACAAGATGTGACTTGGACATGGTGGTATTGGACCTTTCATAGGCAGCTTACATAGGCTTTTGAAAAGGTGTCATGAGCCAAGGCTAGAGTCGAGAGCCTGCATCACCTGGTAAACACAAGAAAAGAAGAAAATGAAAAGAAAACTGTGGAAAGTATCACATATAATTCCCCTCCACAAAGGCGGCCCATCCACAGAACTAAGCAACTACAGCCCCATAGCTATTCTCTCTCCACTCTCCACAATACTAGAGAGATGCATACACTCTCAGATCTCAGACTACCTCCTTACTAACAACTACCAATGCTACTTGGATACAATATGCAAATTATTCTACTTTAATCTGTACAGCTAAATCTGCAGCTGAACTGCAATCCCAAACCCAGAAAGTTTTTAACATAGTTGAGACATGGTTCAATAAGCGTTGCCTCCTTTTAAATCCATAAAAAACAAAGCTCCTCTTCTTTACTCCTACTCGCAGGTCAACACCTATAGACTTCTCAGTCATCTCTAATAATGGCACCCTCATACCACCAGACTCTACCACCAAACTCCTAGGGATCACAATAGATAACAACCTTAACTTTGATACCCATATTAATAACATTATAAAATCAGTTAATAGAAAAATGGGCTCCCTGTACAGAATCAAACCTTTCCTAACACCAATAGTAAGAACTACCATTGCCCACTCCTATCTAATCTCTACTCTTCTCTGTGCCTCACCAATCAATACCAACCTATCCAAAAATAATCTTCTCAAACTAGCTACCTCCTATAACAACATTGCTAGATTTGCCACTGGTAAACCCTTCAGAACTCATCACTGTCATAATCTCAAGCACCTTGAGTGGCTTGAACTACAGAATCTGCTTAAATTCAACCAACTTACTATTGCTCATAAGATCCTTAACCAGCCTAACAATATTCCTATACTCTTAGACCTTATAACCCCTTATAGAAATCTTAATGCCTTGCGTTCATCAAATAAACTCCAAGTTAACATCAAAAAGTCTAACAACATGGCAGGGGACTCTCTGTTCTCAAATGCAATTGGGAAAAATGGAATCTTCTACCTAGTGAACTTACGTCCCTTCCTTTCTTACCACTCTTTAAACAAAAACTGAAAATGTTCCTAAAAATACATTGGCTATGCCCTTGTAGCAACCCTGACTAATCAATAATTACTACTGCTACTAACATATTTTTTTCTAACTCTCCTCTTCACTAAATTACTGTCCTGTACTGCAACTTGAAAGCATTTATGCAGAAATGGAAAAATGTATTAGCATCTGGTGTATATAAATATTTAGCTCAAAATATTGAAAATTATTTTAGGAAATGTGTACATATTTTCATCTACGTCTATTTTATGTAACATAAAATCATCTTGTTTGATATGTCTTGGAGCTTTTCTTCCCGGGCCTCTACTGAAAATGGACATGTATCCAGTTGGACTAGTCAGGTCAACAAATGTAAAATAAATAAATAAATAAAATAAATAACCCTCCTTTCCAGTACTCAGCATGGTTTCCGACCAAACCATAGCACTACCACCACTGCCTTACTCTCCTTTACTAACACTATCCTGCAGCATAAAAACAATGGCTATCTCTCCTCTGCTACTTTCCTAGACCTATCTAAAGCATTTGACATGGTCCCACACAAACAACTCATCGCTGTCCTCAATAACCTATCCTTTTCTCCATCAGTCACCAACTGGTTTCAGAGTTACCTGTCTGACCGCCAACAGTCCTTTGCATGGCAGAATGACATATCTTCCCAACTACCTGTCTCCATAGGGGTTCCCCAAGGATCCATCCTTGGACCCCTATTCTTCTCTGTTTTCACCAATAATCTAGCCTCTGCCACCAAACATGGCACACTCTTACAATACACAGATGACTCAACCATCATCTGCTCAGCCCAGTCCCTACCCAAACTGCAAAAAGTCACACAGGAAGTTTTTTCCTCTGTTGAAACTTAGTTAACCGATGCCCAATTAATACTCAACCCAAACAAAACTAAATTACTCATCTTCCAACCCACCAAACATACTCAAAACAACTCTCACTTTAACATCACAACAAAAGACAACACCACTATATACCCAACTGAACACACCAATTTGCTAGAAGTGGAAATAGACAATAAACTAAAATTTGACATTCACATATCCATGACCATAAAAAAGTCCACAAAAAACTAGGAGCGTTATACAGAAATAAGCAACTTCTTACCAAAGCAGCAAAGATTTCACTAGCAAATTCCCACCTTATCTCCACCCTACTTTAAGTCTCTCTAATATATACCAACCTAAGGCAATGTGATCTAAACAAGCTAGAGACCTGCTACAACAAAATCGCCAAATTCACCACAGGGGCATCTTACCATAGTCACCACTGTCTCTCACTTGCTGAACTGGGCTGGCTTGAACTTCCTCACCTCCTTCAATGGTATCAACTCTCACTCGCCCACAAACTAGTAAACCATCCACTAAATGTCCCATCCCTCCAGAATCTACGACAACCCTATCGCACCACCAGACCACTAAGATCCAGCAACAAAAATCACTTGCAGATCACTAAAGCCAATAACTCCGCTGGTGAAGCACTATTCTCTTGTGCCATAGCCAAATTATGGAACTCCCTCCCACCCACAATTACCTCCATACCATCATGCACCCACATCAAAACTTTACTAAAAGCGCACTTAAAAGCATGCTGGCTATGCTCTTGCAACTCCCACTCTAATATCATCCACCCCATCCAACCACTACCTTTCTTTCCACCCCACTAACTACCTTGATTATAGCAAGCTCAAATGCTCATAAGCCTAGTACTTATTATACAGCAGGAACTTCTTATTGTAACATTTGTTAATGTCTGTTATGTACTTCGCAGATAAAGATTCTAGTTGTCTACTGATGTACTATGTTCTTCATCTGTAAATATGTTTGTAATTAATTGCTATGTTAATCAAATTGTTAATCGCTATGTAATCCAATGTAACTACTGTCTGTTTATTTTAACTGTGGAGCTTTTCTCCCTGGGCCTCTGCTGAAAATGGACCTACATCCAGTCGGACACTCCCGGTCAACAAATGTAAATAAATAAATAAATAAAAATAAAAGAACATGAAAATAGGGGAGTTTCATCAAAGATAGGGTGGTTCAGTGCTAAGCAATACTTTAAAAATAAATTGGATAATTAAGAGTAAAATTTCCACTTACGAACAGTGACCATGTGTCATCCTACCATGCAGAAAGAGATGGTAGACTGAGCTTGTGTTCCAGATATGGGAATCATGGGCAATGCCAGGATGCTGGGCCATCATGGTGATGCACTCCATTGCATCATATGCTATCTGGCATTTGAAGGATTGGTATTTCTTTCTGTTTTGGGACAACTCATCCTGTGTTTCTGATGAGGCTGTAATGACAACATGCATGCGATTTATCACACTAAGAGAGTCAGTGAAATGCTTCACCCCATTACTGGCATGCATGGTTCAGGCTCTGTCCTGTGGTGACACTGGGAAATGAATGTACTGATCCACACATACTTAAGAGTATATTGAGGAATTGCAGAATTATCCTCAAGGTAGAAGCCTGAGAAATACGCAATATGACCCCAGTCTGACTCTGGAAGGATCCCCTTGGCAAATATAGTGAGGGCTATTACATACCTCAGAATCTACAGGTATAGGAGGGCCAACCCCCCCCCCCCATTCCTGCCTGTGGGCCATACATACTCTCTAAAGTCCTTAAAGTCTTAAAGTATCCCTGCCCACTATAAATCTATCAAGAATTTCTTGATTGTAAAAGTTACAATGGGTTATTCTTTGTCTGAATCTTCAGCTTCTTAGCTGGTGAATGTCACTGGATGCCTGAGGTTTTGTCTCAACCATGACAATCAACTGACAGAGAAAAATAGCTAGGCTGGCAGCAACAAGAAACATCTTTGCCAAATGGAAACTAGATACAAGGGATGTGATTTATAATGCCTCTGAAGATGGCAAAGAGAAAATGTGTCAAAAAATGATGATGAACTTCCAAGGGTGAGAAGAGGGCTTATTACCATAAGGAACAAAACTGAAGCCTGCTATAACAGAATTGCCCACTTTGCTGCAAATTGCTCATATAGAACTCATCACTGTACTGCTTTGAAACAGCTCCATGGGCTTGAACTGCCCAACCTCCTAACCTACAATCAGCTCTGCCTCTGTTATTCTATCTATTACCTCCCCAATAAGTGTGCTGCCCTCAGAAACCTAGTACAACATCACTCAGCCAAAAGGCCTCTTAGATCATCAAATGAACTACTACTAGAAGTCACCAACAGCTACAATAGCTTTGGAGACACACTATATAGTAGTTCAGTGGCTAAAAAATGGAACTCTCTCCCCACTAGCATACAAACCACATCCTCCAAAGCCTCCTTTAAAAACCTCATTAGGCTTCATCTCAAGCAAAGTTGGCAGTGCCATGATTGCTCCCCAGGCTAGTGAAAGCGGATAAGGTATACTAAACCTAGAGTACTTGATAATAGTTTTCACTCTTACTCACAAACACTGTACCTGTGTACTATGTATGTATTCTACCTGTTCCAAATTTCAGCTGTACACCACAAATCTATTAATTACCATTATTTTTAAATTAAGATTTTCTTGTTTGTTGTATCCACTGTAACTGCTGATGTGCTGCATACCACTGTAAAAAACATGTCTATTGTAATTTGTGTGTATACAGATCATGTCTATATATCTAAATGCATCTGTAATTTTTCTATGTGGAGCTTTTCTCCCCGGGCCTCTGCTGAAAAAAGGGCTTTTCGGCTCAGTCAGTTCTACATTACTTCTCATTTGATTTTCAGCACTCTTTCCATTGTATGTCTATTTGAGGCTATCAAATGTAAGTACAACTGACATCCATGAATCGTGCCAGGGCTATGCTCATGAGCAACCATCACCGATTACCATTACACCTCTGGGTAATGACTATAAATACCTGCCATATGTTCATCAACCATTTTTCTTCCCCTTCTCTGGAACAAACTTGTTCTGTGGGTTAAACAATGCATTTCCATATAAACTTGGTTGATTGTATGGGTGATCTCAAATTTATCCAGGGATGAACTGGCCTCTCATTCTTTGAGAATGGAAGTAAAGCATGTGGGTGGGTATTTCCAAGGCATCCATGGTTATCAGACTAAAATAGCCTCAAGACACTTTGGAATCCTAGGAATACAGAATTTCACCAAATTAAAACATCAGAGAGGAGGAGATATACATAATGCCATGAAAGTGATCCAGGTTTTTGGTATTGGTTGTTTCAAGGTGATTTTAAAGCAGACATTTTATGTATGTCAATTATTCTTCCAAGCTCTGAAGTAAGCCTTACCCAGAACATTTGCAATATTAAGCTTAAAACTGAAAACAATATAAACATTAGCCAGGACAGTAACAGTAATGTGGATAATGAATTAACATTATCTGTAATGGTAAAGGTGATAACGCAGGACAGATATGTGTTATGTCTCATAGGCAATACACCTCTGGTGATATAATATCCGTTTAGTTTTGAGTGTGAATGATGAGAATATAGTAATCTACAAATGCACTGATAAGCTACTGAGAAATTATGGTTAACTATGCTCTCCAAATCAGCAGGTAAATAGGAAAGTGAGCAGACTAGGCCAACTGGCAATTATCTGCATCATAATATATTCTTATACATTGCCATTAGAGTTTGCTTCTAAACAATGACATTCACAGTATTATATTTGTGGAAACCTCTGTAATAGCTGCTAAGTTTCTGTTAGTCATGCATTCTTTTAATTGTTGGCCAAAAGCACAGCTGACATGTAACAAAAAAAAATGAGTTCATCTGTTTCACTATTACAGCAGCCAAGCAAACAAAAAAATGAAAGCATTGCACAGAGCTGTAAATATTCCGTTAAGTGTTTGGTGAGAATGACTGCATTTATTTTTCTCTCTGTGTTCTCAAGGACAATAAACGAGTAGGACAACACACCATTCCATTTCAGCAATGTTCTCTAGTGTTACTGAATGGCTTTTAAGGATGCAATTGTCATTTTATTCTTTACGAGAACATATATTATGAGTTTATATAGAATCGCATCAAACCAGTGCTTTGAGAAAGTTAAAACAATGTGACTTTTTCTATGACTGCTGAATATAAATATATATATATATATATATATATATATATATATATATATATATATATATATATATATATATAGGCAAATAGGCAGTCAGTGCAATAGTAAATTAAAGGGATGCTTGAGCATTTAAATCTATGTGCTATGATTCAATGTTTAGGTGCCAGCTTTTTTGTTCTTTCATTCTGTTTCTGTCATTCATCTAATATTTGGACTGTTCCTTATGGGTATGAGACTGGAATGATACTGCATTCATGAAATGGATTTTAAACTAGAACCAGTTCCTTTATTCAGATGAGAATAACAAATCTGGAAGTCATGCATTCATACATATTTTTTCCTCATCTAAGTGTATGCCTATGTTTTTTTTTCTATTGGTCAGCACGTGGATTTGTGGTTATTTCTGACTGCTCAGTTACTATCATTAGTAATAGACTTGAGCTTTACGGATTTGTGGTTATTTCTGACTGCTCAGTTACTATCATTAGTAATAGACTTGAGCTTTAAAATTTGTACGAATTCTCTGCAGGTTTTTTCCCTTTACATGAAGTAGATATAATATATTTGTCTTTCTCTTCTGCTTAAAGTAGGGCTGCTTACATGTTTTGGCAGCTTTTCTTTACAGTTACCTGCAGGCCATCAGTCCCTCGTCTCAGTCAATTGGCCCATTTATTCCTCATTTGTTCCCCTTCTCTAGGGACAAGATCTTACTAAAGGGCCTACTCTGCATCTGTTTTTTTTTTATTTTGTTATTTTAGCCCTAGCTTGTTTCACTTTTGTGGGAGATCTGTGGTTTAGTGGTAGCTACTGAGACTGATGAGTGAGGGAAACAAATTGCTGAAGGGTGGGGTGCCCTGACTACTAGCTGCAAAATGTATCAGGCAGGTAAGAAAAGGGAGAATCATCATGGGAACAAATGAAAATCTACAAATGGGAATTATTAACTGCTGTTAATTTAACATAATGACAATCTATATTTGTGTGTGTGTGTGTGTGTGTTTGTGTGTGTGTGAATGCACATGCATGTTCATGTAAAAATGAAAGGAGACAGACACAATTAGCAGGTAACTCTTTTATTTAAATATTTTCTTCTTAACAAATGTTTTTTGAATCAATTTTGTATAAGCCTGGTAGAAAATCAGCTTGCAGTTTGATCCTTAAACTTCCCTTTCAAAAACTATACATTGTTGCTGTCTGCACTGTACAGTTCAGTTAATTAATTGTTGAAATGTTTATATGTCTCTGTTATAAACTTGTTAATGCTTTTGCTTTAACAGATATTTTCATAGGTTCATAGGTTCATATGAGGTTACTAGGCAGATCTATAACATTTTGTCGAATGCTTAATTGAGTGAATCGCTATTCATCAAACCCAATTAAGTGAAAGCTCAATTAAGTGAACAACAATTTCAGTGAAAATTTTCACAGGCAAAATAACCACTGGGAAGCTCCCGGCCATAACAAAGACAACAAAATGTAAAACTCTGCAAAGTGGGTTGCTATGACCCCCACACCACTCAGTGTGGGGGATTCACCCCCACAGCCCCCTAACTAAATATACCAATTCTAAGATAGTACTACAGTGGGGAAAAGGGCAAATAGCCAATAACGGCCAACCACATCTTTTCCCTGGGAAAGTTAGCTTTACATCCATCACCCTAATGACTAGTCAACAGTAAAAAGGGATAAGAGAGAAGAGGTGTAGATATAGAGAAAGTTGGGCAGGGTCATATCAAGGTTTGTTGTTATGGGACATTAATGCACATCTTTATGATGTGTCCTCATTATTAATCTGCCATGCTCTGTATCATTAAATGATGACTATGTGGATCAAGAATATGTAGGAGAGGAAAAGCATGATTAAGACATGAGTATAATAAGGGTGATTTCATAATTCAGCCTTATGGGATGGATGTATTTTCCAATTTTTTATTTTTTTTTACACAGTATTCAAAATTTGTTCACAAATGGTTGTAACTGGATATAACTTAAGATGTATGTAATTAAACATATCATAGCACTGCAACATCCCATTAAGAAACAACGTGGCATACATCTGGAATCGAACCCTTGTGGCTGTGGCAAAAAAGCTTGTTTCAGACAAGTGGCTTATATTAACACACTATACACTATACACAAACTTGTACTTTGCTATATTCAGCAGTATAACAACTGTTAGACTAACTGTTGTAAATTAGGGCCTTTATACTGCTTTTACTCTATATTCCTATAGCACAGCATGTTTAAACACATTTGCATAAAGGTGAGTGGGCTACCTTTGGGTGATGATAAAAACTCAACAGTTTTTACCATAGGAGGTGAGCAGCCATTTACCTTCTCTCAGCATTGGTGTGTGATTCCAAAACCAACACAAATGCTGAGGACAAAAATGAAGGCTTTCTGATGGGCCATGTCTGGCCATATGTGTTGTGTGTGATTCTATTTTTTGACCAGATTAAACATATGAATGTGGGGTGGATAGGAAAATGGGGGGCAAGCTGAGGGGAGAGCACAGGGGAAAGAATATAGGATTTTTCCGGAGGGTAGTGAGAGACAACCATAGCTATCCACTTCCTCACAACATAAATGTAGAACTGTAGAAGGATGTACTGAATTTCCAATGTCTCCACACCAAGGATGGGTGTCAGCAACA
>NC_056735.1:537345944-537378444 GCF_019279795.1 Protopterus annectens
CTATATTGCCCACCTTATTATGAAGGGTTTCACATCTAGATCAAAAGAGGTCATTGTGCCCCTGTACTCTTCTCTTATCAGGCCAATGATTGAGTACAATGCCCCATTTGGGATGTATCTTACCCGACACCTGCGGCAGTTGGAAAGACCCCAAAAGTTCCTCACCAAGAGAATAAAGGGTCTTAAACATATGTCATATGCTGCCCGACTGAAAAAACTCAGCTCTATTCAATTAGCATACTGCCTACTCAGAGGTGATCTGTGCCTGGCGTACAAGGCCATGTCCAATCCGAATTAATGGACATGCTCCACCTCAGTAAATCCAAATCCACTAGAGCCACGAGCAAGAGACTTAAACCTCAACACAGAAATAAATAGGACGTGCTGGAGGGACAGATTCATAACCCAGAGGCTCCCTACACTCTGGAGCAGAATCCCAATCCATGTTAGGCAGAGCCCCTTACTAACTCTATTCAAGAGAAATCTTGACGAGTGGATGGGAGATCGTAGGTTTACCCCGGGGGTCATCTCTGTGTCACTACTAGACAGAGGCACAGTAAACTAAACCCTAAAAGGGCATAGTATTCTCATCCTAAGGGGTGGTGAAAGCCACCCACACTCTGGCTAGGCTTATAAATGCCCCAGGGCAGATAGCCTAGTATGAACCTATGAACCTATGTATTATACATTATCTTGTTGTATAGTTTTACTGTATACTATATCTTAATGAAGATGCATTGGATGTTGAAATGGAGAGTACCAGAAAGCCCATACAAGATGGCTGCTTAGGCTCAGAGCTCAGATCAAAGGGTCAGGAAAAAAGTAATTAATCAACAAGTTGCATGTGAAAAAAAACAGAATGGAGGATAGTAGAAAAGAGAGCAACAGCTAGTGGAATTTAAAGCAAGTTCACAGGAAGAACAGCATTGTAAACTGTTATAGAAGTTAATGGCAGTTATTGATGATGTAGGCCACAAGAGGGAAACATAGGCAATCAAAAAAGAGAAGCAAATAAACTGAAAGAAATAATTGAAAGAGGACAGAGTGGCACAGCCATCAGAGGTGAAGAAACACAGTAGGAGGCTGGAAGAAATAGAAAAAAGCTACAATGACAAACAGAAAAACTAAATTACCTAGATTGCAGGTCCAGAGCAAACATAAGGATAATCAGTATTTCGGAGCATGTCTTGGATACAGAACTATAAAGAATGCAGCTGGAAATGTTTAAAACAAGGTTACACTTACCCAGATTGCAAGAATGGATAAACAAAGAACCCACACAGTTGGTAGAATGTGAAGTGCAAATGGACGGCAGCTGAGTAAACACACTGGGATGTCTGCACCGCTATACATTTAAAGAAAAAAAATATGAGGCAAGCCAGAACACTTAAGCAGATACCATTTAAAAGTATATTTGTAAAAATGTTGGGAGGATTATTCTGTATAAAATAAGAAAAGGGATGGCTGATATGTTGGGGCTACTGAAACCCCACCTTAAATACAAAGGGAGAAGCTTGAGCTTCTGTTATAAAGACTGTACAAAGTGGAAGCTGTTTCAACAGACAGAAATAAAGTCAAATATCTCAACTGAAATGGACTGGCATAAAAGAGAATATCTGACATAGATGAATCTGTGGTAAAAAGAACTAAAGAGGAAGTAACAAAGGCACACAAAGTGATGTCAATAAGGTAAGTGCTGCAAACATGATCCTGTGCATAGCATATGACAGAAATAGAGGAAGAACATGGAAAACAGAGGAAATATGAGATGAGTGCTTAAAAAAGAAGAAGCTGCTCACAGCAGAATTCCAGTAGAAGAGAAGAATGTGATAGTAATGATATCAGAAAGATTGCATGAGATCCAAGAAACAGAAGAACTTGTTATCAAAGAGGAGACTCAGCAGCTGAAGCCTTGGGGGATTCAGATATTCAGTGCTGGATGCCAGGTGGCCTGAGCAGGCTGGATTGGTCAAAGGAGGAGGGAAGAAAAGCAAAAATGTGCAGTGGCAGGAACATTTGACCAGATATGGAGGCCAAGAGTGAAGGAAGCCATCAAGAACTAGACAGCCTATTGATACAGGGGGAGATGATTGAAGAAATGAGAGGCAGGACAAGAAAAAAATAAATGGATTTTCTTCAATAAACTCTGTTATATGCAAGCATTGGGTTATGACTGCAGTTTAAAAGAACTGAGCGTATAAAGTCAGAGACCTGACATGACAAAGAGGTAAACAAGACTGAAAAGGACTAATGGAATCTATGAATGTGGGCCACAAATTTTTAATGCACTGTGCCCCAGCAGTAACACAAATGTACTCTGTAAAGGGAAGGAGTACAAACAGAAAGAATGCAGTTGCTTGGCCTTCCCTATGATGCACAATATTTTATAATGTTTGCATTTTATATAAAAGTAATCTTTCTCTTTGAAACAGTAGGCAAAAGTGTAGTAGTACACCTGAATGAAAAAAACAACGGGTGTACAGAAAGAGCAATTATGGAAACACCGGTCTTAGGCTCAATTTCAATGTATTAGACCAGAATAAAATGGAATGCATGAAAATGTCACATAAGTAGGATCAAATTCAAAAGAAATAAGCAGTGGCTATGGGAAAAGGAGAGAGTTAAACAGGAAGAAGTAACAGATAGGAAGCAATCCTAGAGAAGTGAAAGCAGGAAGGTTGGAGCCAAAACAGAACTGATGAAAAAGGACTAGGTGAATGACCCAAATCCTGAGACACTCAAAACTCAGGGTGGATGTTGACAAATTCAACTCTCTGAGGAGAAAGGGTGGTGGGAATAGGCAAAGGCCATTGACAGAAGGCCCAGCTCAGGGGGGGGGGCAGGAGTGAAGAGCCACTCAAAGACAGAACAGAAAGCAATAAACACAGACTGAAAGTGGTAACTTGGAGCATGTTGTTGGTGGTGGGGCTTCTTGCTTTATCCGAAGGAAAACAGTACACAGAAGAATGAGTAGGCTGCAAGGCAATGTGGTACTGCTCCAGGAGAACAAATTAAAGATAAAATATGGAGGGAATACCACGATAAAACAGCACCCCAATGGAAAACCAAACAATGACCGACAAACCGACTGATATCGTCAACATCTTGGCAGACAGGTTGAGTGCAAACTTCACCCCCCCCTCTTACCCCCAAAAGGACCAATAACCATACCAGAATAACGTAGTGCCCCTGAAATCACAGTCACTCAGGTTAAAACAGCCCTCTCCAAAGCTACAAGCACAGCATAAATGGGACCAGACGGTGTCCCAGGCTGCGTCCTACACAAGCTCAAAGACGAACTAATCCCTCACCTAAACATACTGTTCAAACTCAGCCTCTCCACAGACTACGCACCCATAGAGTGGTACATAGCAATGGTTATTCTGCTCCACAAAGGTGGAGCCACAACAGACCCCGGAAACTATCACCCTATAAGCCTGACTAGCTTGGTCTGCAAGGCAATGGAGCGCATCATCATGGAACTCATTAACAGAGACATTGGGAACCTCCAAACACTGGACCCTACCAAGTTCGGCTTTTTTAAAGGCAGAACATGCCTCCTAAACCTGGTGGACTTCTTTGAGACAATTACTGAGGCTATAGACAAGGGAAAGGGGGTAAGCACAGCCTAACTAGACCTCGCAAAGGCCTTTGACATCATTCCCCATTCTGGTATTATAGACAAGCTCACCAGCCTGAACATATACCCCTATGTCACAAGATAGGTTGCCAACTGGCTCACGGACTGAACCCACATAGTGAGAGTTGCAGGAGCTAGGTCTGACTCTAAACCATTTACAAGTGGCATTCCCCAGGGCTCAGTCCAAGGACCCCTCCTGTTCAGCATATACTTCTCAGAGGTACAGGCAAGCACAGGAGGACTATGGCTGACCAGGTTCGCAGATGACTGCAAACTAGGGGCTATAATTGACTCTCCGGCTGACACAGACATTCTCCAAATGAGTCTCACTGAGGTGGATACCTGGTGTCAAAATCATAGCCTCAAGCTAAATGCTAAAAAATGCATAGTCATCTCCTTTGGAAAAAACAAAGTACCCACAAACTACCACATAGGTGGTAGTCCCCTAAATACGGAAGACGTAATAAGGGATCTGGGGACCCAAGTAGATAGTAATCACTTCTTTGATAATCACATTGCCAAAGTGGTTAGAAGATACTTCTATGTGACTTACCTAATCAAAACAGGGTTCAAATCCAGATCAAATGAGGTCATTGTGCCCCTCTACTCATCACTTATCAGACCCATCATTGAGTACAGTGCCCCATTTGGGATGTACCTTACAAGACACTTGCAACAGCTGGAAAGACCACAGAAGTACCTCACCAAGAGGATCACTGGCCTCAAACAGATGTCCTATGCAGCTCGACTGAAGAAACTCCAGCTGTACTCGGTTGCATACTGCCTACTCAGAGGTGATCTCTGTCTGACATACAAGGCCATGTCCAACCAAGAATTGATGGACATGCTCCACCTAAAGAAAACCATATCCCCTCGAGTCACATGCTCTAGGGATCTTAACCTCACCACAACAATAAATAAGATGTGCTGGAGGGACATATTCCTGTCCCCGAGACCTCCCATGCTTTGGAACAAGATTCTGATCTACATTAGTCAGAGCTCCTCACTAACACTCTTCAAGAGAAACCTTGAAGAGTGGATGGGAAACAGAAAGTTTACCCCGGGGATCACTTCAGTGGCTTTGCTAGACAGAGGCACAGGGAACTAATCTAAGGGGGCGGCGAAAGCCAACACATTCTGGCTAGGCTTATAAACGCCTTCGGGCAGATAGCCTAGTACCTACCTATGAACCTATAAAGTATGGGTGGCAAGAGGGGAGTGGCCACTCCTTTCAGAAATAGGTTACATGTAGTGACTGAAATTGTGAAGTAAAGAAGGAAGTGGGAATGGATAATTTTTCATTGAAGAATAACTGGAAGGAGCTGGGCAATATACAAGCTTGATGCTCCAATGAAGAATACAGAGCCCTTTTTACAGCAGGTTCTTTGAAGAATGGAATAAGATACAATCAGTCAGAGACAAAATCATTGGCGTGCATAGCCGGCCTTAGGCATAGGCCAACTAGGTGGCTGCCTAGGGCGCCGGTCTAGCAGGGATGCTTTTCAAGTATTTATTTGATGTAGGTAGACCAGGATGGGGGCACCAGGTAGTGTGATGAGGAGTGCCATGGAGCCCTTTTGCATAGGGCACCAGTTGACCTAGGATCATTCCTGTCGGTGTGGACTTCAGTGCCACACTATATCCCAAGAAAGACGTACTGTTTGGTAAAAGGGAGTACAGTATTGAGATGAAAAGTGACTTAGAAAGAAACAGGAAAGAAGGAACGTGGAAGTATATATTAAAGGATATACACACTGAAAACAGGAAGTACACATTTACCAGAAACTGTTTGATTTGTGCCAGTAAAATGACAGATTACTAGGGAAATAAGAAGCTCTAAATGTAACAGAGGAGATTGAAATATAGGAGAGATACATATTTGACAGAACAGGAGCAATGGGTGATGTTGGGATAGAGATGGGCAAGCTGTAATGGAAAGAACAGGAATGGAAATGACAATTACAAAACTAATAGAGCAGACAGTGGAGTAGAACACTACAGACAAGACAGACCTGGGGACACATTAATAGGATGGAATCAAAACAGCAGTTAAGAGAAAGATGACAGATGATGGGTGGAAAAGGAGGCAAGAGGAGGAGGGATAACAAAACTGGAAGGAAGGTTGACCAGGACACAAAGGGAAATGTGGAAAATGCTACAGGCAGAGAAGCCATAACAGGGGAAGAAGCGGTAATAAAACCTAAACTAGGAGGAACTGTGACAAATTCAGTGTAAAGAGAGCAATGGTACTGGATAGATTTTTGCTGTATAACTGGGGAACCATGGAAACATCTATCAGGGAAGTATAAGGGTCAGAGAAGGCCTTAGAGAATACTACCAACAAAAATATCATCAACAGAAGAAGGACAGAAAACTAGATATGGAGGTCATGAGAAGTAGAGAGGGGTACCAAGTAGAATGAATACAGAGATAAAGAAACTGAATGCAAAAAGATGGAAAAGATCAAAGAAGCTGTAGAGACACAGAAAGACAGAAAGTTAAAGAGTCTATATGGATACCTGATAGAGTACTTCAAGTGGGTAGAGAGGCAATATGGACAGTTATGAAGGAGAAGTATGAAAGAATGAGTGAAGCAGGCTAGGGAAATAGTACTTACAAAGAAAAAGAGCCAGAATGGTACTGATCCCTAAGGATGCAGTATGGAAGTATAGGATTACAGACTAATCATTTTAATAAACACAGACATTAAGGTTGTGGTCAAAGTTCTATTCAGAAGATGGGATAAGACTCTGCTGATAATAATACAAGCAGGGCTGAATGATTTTGTGAAAAGAAGAAGGGCAAACATGAATAGTGGGCCCTAACAAAGTTTATGGCTAGAGAAAAGCAAAAGGAGTAACGCAGACAGAGATGGTCTTTTTGTAACTGCAAAAGGCCTTCAACAAAATCAGATGGGAATTCCTCAAGGAGATATTAGAAAAGACCAATAGTGAAAAGTTATATAGGACTGGTAAAGGCAATTTACAATGAGACAGAAATAGAGGTACTAGAAAACAGATGAATTTCTAAGACAGTTAATATAGGGAGGGAAACCAGACTGGGGTGCCCTATCTCCCCAGGGCTCTTCATGCTAGTCATAGAAGAAATGGCAAATAAAGTGAGGAAAAAAATTAACATAATTGTAAGGAAGAACAGACGTCAGGATTCATGACTGCATGCTTATTTCAGACAAAGTTTAGATGGCCACAAATATAATAAGTTTGTGCAAAAGTTAAACGAGGTGAAGGGCTTAGTCTCTACCAAAAATTGGCAGTGGCAGTCAGGATAGGAGAAAGGAAAGGAAAAAGAAGAGTGGGACTCATTCAAGTGTGGCACACTCCAAATGTCTGGGAATATATATAGGACGCATATTAAGTGATACAATACAAAAGAATTTGGAGAACAGGAGAAAGGAAATACAGGGGATACCAGAGAGAGTAGAGGACATAAAACATGCACATGAGTAAGTAGCATCAATTTCCTTGTAATGATGATTCTGCCAGTTTTATCACATGTAGTAAGAGGCATGCCAAGGAACCCACTGGAGCATAAGCCACAAAAAGCGCAGAATGATTTGAAATGGAGGATAGAGAAAGGGAAAGTGAAAAGCATCTCACAAATAAGCTCAGATTGAGTAGGAAAAAGAAGGGGCTGGAGATTCAAGCAAATATTCATGGCGCCCTTACCATATAGCAAGATATTGTAAGAGGAGAAAGCAAATAAGATAGTGGTAAAATATTAAAGAATAAATGTGGAGGCACTAAAGAGATGGAAGTGACATGACATGGGGATAAAGTAAAGAAAGACATATACAGGTGGAAGGAGGATAAGGTACCTTTTTTATGGATGATGGAATATGAAAAATGTAAAGAAAAGGGGCTAATAGTAGAGTGGGAGTTAATGAAGGAAGGGGCAGGAGGGCATAGTATTCAAAACCCTAGAGGAATTAATACAGGAATTTGCATTATCACAAAATGAATGATGTACCTACACCAGACTGAGAAAAAAAATAACTGTAGGGGAGGGATGAGGCAGAAATCAAGGAAAAGAAGGGAGGGAGGGGAATGGAGAACCTCACGGGGGAATAGGAAAATGGGAAAAGTAAAAACAGAATGATTCATTAAGACATTTTGAAGAAAGCGGAGGAAGCCACACAGAAAGAGATAAGGAAAGGATGGGAGAAGGAAGAAGGGTGGCAGACTGGAGAAGATGAATGTTGAAATGTCTTCAAAATAAAATCAGATGTGAGCCTCTTGGGTAGCATAGAGGGATAAAGCACTGACTATGGCCTAGCCAACCTGGGTTTGATTAGCAACTCTGCTGAATGACGGAGTGGCTGGTAAGGGATGGGTGCTTGTTTATATGATCTGTAAGGGAAGGTATGGACCAAAGTGTTGCATTACCCTCAGACATAATCTTTGAGCTTGGGGGGGGGGGTAGTACGTTGGTCATAAAACAATCCCACCCCTGGAATAAAAACACAAATGAACTGAGCCACCAGGAGATCTTCAGTATCCACAACTGGTCCCAGCAATAACTGAGTAAGTCCGGAGAGGTGGGGGTTAGAGAATAGGTGGTAGACTCCATGTGGATATTGGGTACTGGGAGCCGGGCCGGTAAATATGATATCCGAGGGGGGGGGGGTGATAGCATCAGATATGCAGAAAATGCATGGGGTGGGAAATCAGATCTTGAGTGTTGCACAAATAGCATTTCACACCAAAATGTCTGCATAAGGATAGAGGGATATGGACTCAAGATGCCGGAGATGCATGACAAAAATGGAAGGCATGAAAAATGTTCTGGGAGTGTAACTGACTAAAAAAATCTGAACAGAGGCTCTGAAAGATTTATGGAAAAGGCAAAACTCCAGAAAATTTTGCATGTAGACTATAGGGAATGAATGGGGGTTGCAGGAAAAAAAATACAGGCAATATGTCTACTGGTAACAGAGGTGAAGAGTATAACAGTCAAAACGTGGAAAACAAGGTGCAAGTACCAGAAAGGGGAGCTGGACATAAGATTTCTAGACAGTGCAAGGAGAATTAAAAAACAGAAGAAATGGATAGTGATGGGAGAAAAAGAAAGGGAAGAATGGAAGGAGGCAATGAGTTACTACCTTTCAAATGGGGGGTGTGGGGTGAATGTAACTACAACAATAATGAGAAACAGTGAACCAGTAGTGTAAAATAAAATAGTGCACCATGCATGAGTATTACACGATATGTACTTGTGAATGTATATGAAAAAAGCAGAAATCTAGTGCAAAATGCATTGGATATAGGGAATGAGTACAACATAGAGTCAAATAGTGTTGATAAATAGTAACAGAAACACATTACATCAGGAAAAGTAAGGAAAAGAAGACTTAATTCAGGCACAAAAACTGTATTTCTATTACTAGTTCTGGTATCATAGAGGGTTATAGCCCAGGCAACCCAAGTATGATTAGCAGACTGAACAACCAGCAGAGCTGGGAGAGAAGGATAGGAATGATCATTTGCTGCAGCTCAGCCATCTTATGAAGGGTGAGGCAGTTTGGCAGCTCAGCCAACTTATGAAGGGTGAGGCAGTTTGGCAGCTCAGCCATCTTAGGAAGGGTGAGGCAGTTTGGCAGCTCAGCTATCTTACAAAGGGTTAGGGAGTCTGTCCTGCAGCTTTTAGTGCTCTCAGACTCCTAGTTGGTGAGACATTTTCCCCAGGTATATTTGGTTGTGGTCACATGACAGATGTGCAGAGACATATGAGTGTTGCAGATTCATTGGTGGCACAGACAAGCAAGCAGCACTATGTCAATATCTTCAATAACCAAGTGTGCATGGGGAAAATAGTGTCCTTAGTTCCTAAGGCATCTAAAGGCAACAGGCAATACAATAAGCATTAACAGCAAGATGGCCAGTGGGTTTGTCAGTTGCAGTGAAAATGCAACGTGTAATATGAAATGCTTTTATTAATGGTATGTACAGAATATATTATGCTCACAGTTTCTAAGGAAAACATTACCTAAAACCCACACTGAAGTATACATGTGACTAAAGCAGGATGCAGGATTTCTCCATGTTATAGCAAATCTATACATGTAGTAATTATATAAGCATGTACTTACACCTAGCACATTATTTATCTACCATAATGCACTTGGCTATTAAAGCTGTGGACATGCCACCACTTGCTTGTCTGTGCCAACAGCAAATCTGCAGTGGCCATACATCACTGCAGCTGAATTTCACTTCAGACATGTGATCCCAGCCAAATGTACTGCAGAGAAATGTCTTGCAACCTAGCAGTCTGAACCCTTGGGTGGCACCTTGTAGGGGCACTTGGTGCTGAACCCATAGAACATGGGCCTGTAAACCATGCACTGCTATGGTGCACGTGCACATATCTCAGAGATTAAGTCTATAGAAGTACATATTACTGCAGTCAACATGGAGTGAAACTTTTGGACCCAAACCATAAAGCAGTCACATTCATTGCAATTATATGGCCAGATCCCCCATTAAGCTCAAAAACACTTAAGAATTTTTCAGAGACAAATTATTTCCTACTAAGTAATGGTATAAGATGTTTCAAAGTTTCCTCAAATGCAGATAACATGGACTACTATGCAGAGGTGTACAGCAATGCCCTGTATTACCACTTAAGCATGTTGTAGCTTACTGGATTAAAAACAAGTCTTACCAAAAAAACAGCCCACTCTAGTGGACCCCTAGTATAAACAGGCTATACAATGGCCGGAAGGAACTAATGTCTTAGAACTAGAAGGAACTGGCTCAGCAGAAGAAGAAATCTCTCAGTAGTTTAAACAAAAATATTAGAGGTCTTGTCAAGTCCAACAATGTTAGTTATGAAGCAAAAATAGCCTCCCTAGCTAAGGATAATCACAAGGCATTCTTTAACTAAGTTCAAAATCTGAAAGGGAATATCCAGCTATGTGCTGAACTGATTCTGGTTTTGGAGTAAACTCCACCCCCTGTTCCCTCCAGTCATTCCCCAAAGTATACCTGCCACCATTCCTCAGCCTATTATCTAAAAAGAACAGGTCATCTCAGCTCTTTCTTAGGCCAAATATGTGGCATCAATTGGCCAAGACAACATCTTAAGTTGCCCTTTAAACAACTTAAAACATGACTTAGAAGACCCACTCAGATCCCTGTTTAATCACATCCTACAAACTGGCTATGTTCCAGTGGAATGGAGAACAGCAACAGTAATCCCTCTGTGCAAAGGGGGACCATCAACCAACCTGGGAATTATAGGCCCATAAACTTGACTAGCCTCATCTGTAAGGCCATCGAAAGAATCATTATAGATCTTATTAACAAGGACATAGGTAATCTCCAGTCTTTGCACCCACACCAGTTTAGATTCATTAAAAGTAGAACAGGCATGTTAAACATGGTTGATTTTTCTGAGAATGTCACCAAGGCCCTGGACAATGGAAAGACAGTACATACCACCTATCTTGACCTAGCCAAGGCATTTGACATAATCCCCCAGTCAGGTATTATAGAGAATGTCTCCCAATTGGGAATTAACCTATATGTTATCAGATGGGTAGCCAACTGGCTTACTGACAGAACACATACTGTCAAAGTGGGTGGCTTCACCTATAGCAAAAGACCAGACACTAGTGGCATACCACAGGGTTCTGTGCAGGGCCCCCTACTGTTCAGAATTTATTTCTCATTAGTCCAGGCAAACTTGGATGGCCTGTGGCTGACCATGTTCACTGATGATTGCAAATTGGGAGCAATCACTGAACCCACCAATGATGTTAATATATTGAAGACAGGGTAAACTCAGACAAATGTTTGATGCCAAAGCCACATATTAAAGCTAAATGCAAAAAATGCATTATTATTCCCTTTAGGAAAGCTTTGTGAAAGCTGACATCCCTGCTAAGTACATTATAGAAAGCACTCCCCCAAGTGTAGAACCATTAGTATGTGATTTGGGCACTCAGGTTGATAGCATTCTTAACTTTGACCACTACTTATGCACAGTAGTATGGAAATCCTTCTATGTGTTACATCTTATAATTAAAAGCATCACATCTAGAGCTAAAGATGTTATAATTCCATTATACTCAGCCATTACCAGACCACTAATTGAGTACTATGGTCCCTTTTGCATGTACTTTGCCAGACACCTGCAACAACTGGAGAGGCCACATAGGTTTTTCACCAAGCAATTACAGGGTACACAAAGCAAGTCTTACATGGAAAAACTGAAAACCCTGCCACTGCAGTCTGTCTCCTACAGTTTGCTAAGGGATGACCTGTGCCTGGCTTGCAGGGCAGTGTCTACCCTGCCCTGATAGAAAAGCTATACATTTGTAAATCAGACTGCAGGAGGGTCACTCGCTCCAGAAATCTTAACCTAACCTCTGACATGAACAGGTCATACTGAAGAGATAGATACATCTCCCAGAGACTGCCAGTTCTCTGGAACAAGCTTCCAATTCATGTGAAATAGAGCCCTTCCCTAACCCTCTTCAAAAGCAAACTAGATCAATGGATGGGTGACCACAATTTCACTCCTGGGGTGGTACCCATGGCCCTTCTGGACAGAGGAAGTAAATATTAAGTACCATAGACCCTTACTTCAGCAAACTTCACTCACCTAGCCACCAACAATTGGGGAACTTAGGATAAATATGGTTTAGGCTTGTAAGGGCTCTAGGGCCATTATCCCAGTAACCTCCTATGAACCTATGAACCTACAAGAAAGAGAGAGAGAGAGAGAGAGAGAGAGAGAGAGAGAGAGAGAGAGAGAGAGAAACATTCCCCACCTGGGGATGGGTAGGCTACTCCTCAGTATTCACAAATTTGTCTTCATGTCTATTACCTGACATCATTGGTAGAGAATGGATGGAATGGTACAGTGATCCCAGCAGGATTAAATTTTCTTAGGGTTCTTGCTTAGCCTGGAGATACCTGTCAAATTAAATGAATGGGAGAGTATTGGATAAAGTCCTGTAGATCTACAAAAAAAAAAAGTGTTTCTAAAAAAAATCAAGTCAAGATAAGCAAATTACTGAATAAACAGTTCATATTTAATGTAAAACACAGAAAGTGCTTTGAATATGACATAAATTTGACAACTCTTGCTATTATAACTGTATATGCACTTAACATGAATTTAAAGTTGTTTTCCCTGTCGTATCTATATGTAGGATATCAGGTTCTTAAATGCAATGTTTTAGAGAAACACTTTTCACAAACTGTATAAATAATAAGTTTATTTTTCTGCACAGTATCAAAGTTTTCACAAAAAAAAAATTTGCAAGCATGTATTATTTTAACACAATTCTCACCTTATTCCATTGAGAAAGTAGAGTGCAATGACAAATCCTGAAGCTATGTAATGTTGCTACAGAGGCATGCTTTCTCTGAAAACAAAATAAGACAATTAAAATATGTTATAAATTTACACCACCTAAAACATCAGCATTTATTATCTTTGTCATAGTATTTCATTTTATTTCTGTCACTTAAATTTATCTTATAATTTACCACATGACTTTCAGCAGTATTCTAAAAATTGCATCTGCTGTTTTCCCTTATATATAATTTCATATATCTATATATTTTGTGTTACAACTTCTATATCATTTGATTTCAACAGATGCAGCAGATGTATTTGAACTACATTACATTTTTAAAACACTTTAGCCTTCTGCTTGCTTAAACATAATAATGTATTTCAGAAACTGTCATACTATAACTTATGTTTATTTCCCAGCTGTCTTTTTCACTCGGGTTTTCATTCATTGCACATATTTTAACTCTGATATGCACAGCAGCACAATATATTTCTTGGCTGCTACAAATGCTGCTTTAATTTTCTTTGGCTGGTCTGTCATGTTTCATAAGTGATACAAGTGGAAGACAGCTATGTATTTTGTTTTATTTGTATCCTTATTTGACACTGTGGTGTTAAAGAAAGTAAATTGAAAGCACTGAACATACAGAAACATTTAAAGCCATGGATATTTTATGAAAAAAAAGTTTTCAACTATTATTTAAAATTTTCATTTCTCAGACTAATGCTCAGGATTTTTATCATACAAGTTAAATTAGGTTGCGTAACAACTATTTTAATAACTGAGGTGACTGCATTTGTTATTGCTTCTATAAAATGGTAAATTGACACTCACTGTAATTACTTAGGTGCAGCATCCTCTATCATTATTAGTTGTCCCAAATGTCTAGTCTTAACTGATGTAACATTAATACATTTTATGTGTCCATCAGCAATTGTTGTTATTAGTAAATTATATAAACTTGGTTGCAATAATTTGTGCAGAAAGGTGTATGCTTGTTTTGTGGTAACAGAAATTTTTAATTTCTGCATTATAACCTTTGCTGTATTACTAAAAATGTTAAATGAGCAATACACAAGTAATAAAATGTATACCACTTTTTTATCATAAGCTGTCCAAATTATATATTGATACCTTGCTTAATATAATCTTAGTTCAGTTTCAAGTTTCCTTTGCAATGTCTGTAACAAATAAATTATTGGAAACTATGTGGTATTAAGATCAGTTGTAGCAAGTTATATGCATGATCATAGTTTTGGAGGATTAAAGCAGTTAATTGAATATATTTACAACACCCAAATATTAAATGACTGTGGGTAACAGCAGTAATAGAGTTTGTCTCAGTCCTCTTAAATAAAACACATTACACCAAAATGGCATTTGACCACCTTTATTAACCTCACTCACTCTTACTAATAAAAGCAGCATCCTACCACTCACTTTCAACCCCTAAACTCCTTGCATCAACATTCAACTGCAAGAGAGGGAACAAAAGATGGACAAGCCTGACCCTCTTCTCCATTCACCAGCCTGACCACAGGCTGTTCTCCCTCTCCTAATAAAGAACTGTCACTAAACCTACTAAAATAGATGGTGCAGTAGTGCAGTGGTAGTGGTGTTATCTCATAGCAAGAGGTTCTCTGGTTTGATTCTCAGCTGAGGTGCTTTCTGTGTAGAGTTTTAATGTTGTCCCTGCATTCATGTGGGTTTCCTCCCATGTCACAAAAACATGTGTCTGGAGTGTTTCTCCCTGGGCTTCCACTGAAAATTGGCTTTGTTCCAAGTCGGACTTTCCCACTAAACAAATGTTAAATAAATAAACTTATATATACATTAAACAGATTCAAGCCAAACTCATTCAAATGCACTCCATTGTTTCTAAACCAAACTAGGTCCTTCTCATCAAAATTCCTATGTTCTATTGTGTGCATACCCAAAGCAATCAACTCTCTCACCAGCCTATAATTAATAAACCTCTGTGCACACTCTAACACTATAAAACTAATGTCATTTTTCCAACACAAAAGCAGTACTATCTCAAACCATATGATGCACATACCTGAATATAACCTCTTCAACACCCATATCCTCCCTTATCCTATATACCAACTGCTTTTAGGAATTATTCCCAAGTCAATACCAGCCAAATGTACCAACGATACTTGAGGAAGACCCATCTGTGACTGTATAAATGCAAATTCCTCCATAAGCAGATTCCACCTAAGACCTCTAATACCATGCCACCTGAATCTCCACCCAAATGGATGCAAACCCAGTTCCTTGCTAACCATCCTAACAACAGCCTTCTTCACCACCCAATGAATACGCAAATGGTCCAGCATGACAATCTCCTTTCCTAAAAAAATAAAATAATAATATTAAAGCATCGATTGAATACATTACCTAACACAAGATAAAAAGTCATTTGAAGACCACCGACCCACTCTCCGAATGACCTCAACTGAGTGGAAAACATCTCTCCTGGAAAACCCATACAACTCAAAGCCCATCTTATTACATAAACAAACTCATTACCCATTACCACCTTACCCCCCCTAAACTGAAAAAAACAAGTCCTGAGGGCTCCTTACATGAGTCTGCATCAATCTCTCAGCCCAACCCATCAGACACAACTAATCCCTCCTATCTTTACCAAGAACTATCTGTGTGCTCTTCCCTAATGTTCCCTTTTAGACCAATGTAAACAAATGTGCAATGTCAGTGAAAAAAAAATTACATCTCCCAAAACTAATGATCCTAATAGGTCTGACACATGGAATGCTGCAAAATACATCCATGAACACAAGGTTATCCACAAAACATAATCCACTGAATAACCAGCAAGTAAAGCTAAACCCTGCAATAAAACTTTGAAAACCTTGTGAAAAGCTAATTCATATCCGTATTTACCCCAGCCATTCTATCCCATCCTCTTAACATATGCCCCACTGTCTAGAACTTTGTAAAATCATGCAACCCAATCACTTGCGGAAATGTACTAATCACTTCCTGGTCACTTTGATTCAGTGCACCTCCTTACCTTGCCCCAAGCCCGAGCCAAATATCGCAATAATAGTTCTTCCAACCAAACTCCTTCATCCTCAGGCACTGTAAAATTAATTTATCAAAATCATCTAATGCCCTACCATACACTCTCCTGGTGGGCACCACCCAAGATAGCTGCAGCAACCACCTGGTTACTTCAGCCCAAGATGCTATACCTCATCTGGCAACATCATCTGCTCTTTTTCTACTCCAAGACCAACTGCAGAAACCTGGAAAACTGAAATCAAGACAAACTGTCAGTAATCCTGTTCCTAGCCCCCCCACCACATGCACACCCATGAAAGAAAATTTATCAACAAACTCTCTAAAGCCAGCTTACGTAAAACTAACAATAACAATTCAGACCTCCCAGTCTTGGCTGCAAAACTCACACCACCGCCAGATTGTCCGAATAAAGGATTACCCTCTTTCCCCTCAACAGCTCCTGCCAAACTACTGACACATCCCAAATTGGTATTAACTCTAAAAAGGCAACATCCCTCTTCCACTCATCCCTGCAATCTGCTGGCCAGTGAGATGCAAAGCATTCCCCACCAGAAAACGCACCCATTCTGATGCCACCAGCTGCATCTATAAACAATTCCAATTCCCCTTGACCAACCTAATCTATCTAACAAAAGGCAACACCATTAAACTGCTCCAAAAAGGACAATCAAATCATCCCATACAAACTTACTAATTCTGACCCAATAAAGTTTGCTATTTCCTCATTTTAACAATATGTCCACTGACCTACAAAAAGTATACACTGGATGAACTGCCTGACATGTAAAATTTAGAAACCCCAAAAGCTCCATAATCTCCCTTATCTGCACCTCATGTTCGCACACCACCCATTCAATCTTCTCCTTCAAACGGGCTATCCTGTCTGCTGGTAAACAAAAGAACCTACACTCTGCATCCACTAATAAATCCAAGAAATCCCATGCCTTAGCTGGGCCTTCCAGCTTCTACCTAGCCAGTGGGACTCCCAACTCTTCACACAGCCCCAAAAACTCCTGTAATCCTTCCAACACTCCTCCAAACCCTTCATCTACTGTCAGGTAATGCACCACCCTCTACGTGTCCACCTACTGCTGCCAAACCCAATGAGGTACAGTTCTAAATTTCTCAAAAGTAGCACAGCCTACCAAACATCCCATTGGCAATAGCCTTGTCAAAGTAAAACTTGTTCCCAAATACCATACCTAATAATGGCCACTCATCCTCCCATACTGGCAAAAGGTAAAATGCAGATTCAATATTCACCTTCACCAACCACAGATCCTTAAACAGCCGAATAAGTTTCATGGCATCATCCAAAGATGCATGACTGACCTTGGCATCCTGTACTGAAATATAGTCATTAACATAGTTTCCTTCAAGGTATGACAAATGGTGACCCAACCAGAACTCACCGGCCACCTTTTTAGGAACCAGACTAAATGGTGAAGCCTTAAAACTGATAAGGGGGGCTATCAAAAGGGCCCAACAAACTCCCTGTCTGCTGTTCCTTCTCTACCAAACCCTCCAAGATATCATCCTACTGCCATGCAGATCACAGATTCTTACAGACTACCCCATCTCCCACCAACCTTGATTTAATAGAAACTACCCTGGAAAATATATCAATTATTTCTTCCTTAAGTGACAAATCAAAAAATTGCTGGAGCATATGCCACAATACTTGCACCTTAACAGGAGAATGCATCCCGTGGCTGTCCTCTTGTCCCCTGTAAGGACACCCATTCCTGCAGCCCTAGAAAATTTCCCTTACCTTGTAGATTCTGAAACTCCTGAAAAGAAGGAGGTAAACCACCCACACCAGTGGAAAGTGAACCAGGATTCACAAAATTACCTTCCTGCCAACCACACTGCATTGCTGGATGAACCCCTACACACTTTGAACAAGCCTGTGAGAACCTACACCCTACCCATAAGCAACATCCCACATTAAAAGTCCAACATACCCCCCCACCCATTCTCCCCCTACCCCCCCTCTACTAACTGTTCCAAAGCTATCCAGCCTAGTGCTAACCATATGTCCAGTTGTCTAATCTCCCAAAAGAGAGAGTGATTAACTGCTTTCCATTTCTGAATCCTCTGGTCATACCTTAACCAAGTGGTCCCTGCCTGTAAACATTGAGCCTCTTGAATCATGAAAAAGTCGTCCAAGAGCGGTAAAGTCAAAGCAGTTTCCTTTTCCAGCCAAACTGCCATGTAGTACACAAAGCCTGCCACCCAATTATCCCATGTCCGGGATCACAGCCTACCTACTCACACATTAAGACACTAGACACATTAAGACTTCAGAACACAAGAGAAAAGAAAAAAATCTCTTTGAACTGGCTCTTATTAATCTCTGAAGCTAGCATGTCCTAGTCATGAATATTACTAACCTGTAACTGCTGTCAACACATCCTATAACCAAACTACAGATTCCTGCTAAAACATTAGCCTCTCCACACTAGGGAACCTGGTGGTCTTAATGACTAATTACAATCTCTGCAAGCACAGCTTCATCAAAAAGCCATTACTTGTATCTTAGCAATAGGTTCATAGGCTAACTTACTCTTGTGGGTATGTAAGCCTAGCCAACTACCCCATGTGAGAATCAAACCTTGCATCTGGTGTCTGTAGGGTAAACACCTTAACCAATATGCCAACCTTCCCTCCTAATTCAATCCAATCATTTGCCTGCTTTCTATTTTCATTTATTTATTTATTTATTTTTGGAAATCCATGCAGCTCTAACAAGCATCAGTGAAGCAAAAGGGGATGGTGCTCCTATTCAGTAATGAAAGCATGCCAACCCCACCTTCCTCCAATGACCGTTAGTGCACTACTGCTCATATACATGAATGGCATGACTGGCCATTATTCGCAGGCAGCTCCCTACTCTGAAACATACTCATTAATTGGGGAATTCTCCAGGTAGCAAAGCCACACACTCCACTGCTTCACCCCCAACAGTGAACCCCCAAGGTCCTTCCTTCAACAAACCACACCAACTATCACTGGACTAAGCAAACCACAACAGGACCAAATACCAAAACCGACAAAGGATACCAAGCCAAACAACAACAAAATCCTCTCATAAACCAATCGCATCTCAACACAACACTAGATGACTGCAATGGAGCTGAATATATGACATGTTATACAAAATGCAAAACAGTCTTTGGACTTTCACATTTTCTAGTGAACATTGAACTAAAGGTTGGTATGGCAGACACTGAAATGACTTTGCATTGTGCAGTATGTAATGAGCATAAAACCAAGGCAGGCATTACCAAAAACTTGAACTAATGCTCTAATAGCAGGATCCATAACCAAATCTGACAAAAAATCAAAGCCGAACCAAGACACAGATATCTCCACCTATCGCCAAATTCCTGAAACCACCCACCGACAATCAAGCAGATGAAAGAAAAATAAAAATATATATACATATACAAATCACCTGCCTATTACAACCAGTCACCCGCTATTAACCAGTGGCCTACCTGTTCTCTGGAATACCTACAGGTCATCTCAGAAGTAACATTTGCCTTAGCATGATCATGCCTAAGTATGATTCCCTTTCCCACCCTACACCTACCTCATTTCCTCTAAACCTCCCCCTATTAAATGAACCCTTCCCTTCCCAGAGTCTAATAAAACCACCCTTTACTTCCTAACCTTAATTTCCTTCCCCCAAAACAAAACTGCAACACTCACATTTAACTCCAGTTAAACTTAAGCTGTACCTGGAAAAATGTGTTTTATTCCCAAACTTCATTAAGTAACCTCGGCATCAGGATGGTGTAAAGATGGCATAAGTAGTCTGGGTTGTTTGTAACTTCTGCAGTTAAAGTATTTCAAACTTGGCCACAAAGAAAAAGAAGGCTGATTTATCTCAGGGGATGTGACTAGGCCATGTGATGAGTGCAAAAATCATGACTTTAGAATTTTGTCCATGATAAGATTGTACATTTACAATCTTGCAGACATCTACAACTATGATTGCAAATAAAGAGAATGTGTATCTGAACAAATGAAAAGTCAAGCTGCTTTCTAGAGAGCGAATTAGTGATATACTCATTTGGAACAGATATCCCTGAAATGCAAATCTGTTTACCTTTTCTATTATACTATAGCCAAAGATATAACTAAATGGTCCACACTGCATTACTGAAACTATTAAATCTGTTCACATACCTGCACACACACACACACACACACACACACACACACACACACACACACACACACACACACACACACACACACACACACACACACACACAATCACCCGATGAATGTGTAAATATAAATGTAAATGGTACATGTATATGTTGGAACCTCAAAAAATTAAAAAAAAAAAAAAATAAAAAAAAATAAAAACACACACACACAACTATGCACATTCACATGTACACATGCGCACACACACACACACACACACACACACACACACACACACACACACACACACACACACACACACACACACACACACACACACACACCTACAGATAGACTGCACATAATGCATTTCATTGATAATTTGAACTCTTTTAGTTTAAATTCAATAGTTTAGCAATAACCCACTACTGGGTGTGGGTTTCACAGGATTATCCCATATTCGCCATGGTTAAACAAAGGCAATCGTACGTTAATCTTATAATTCCTACTCCTAGTCATGGGTTATTGCTATTATACAATGATATTATTTAAGAAAGAAATTGCTTACTTTTCTTAAATAATGTTTTTTTTTTTTTAAATGGCGCTGTAGTATTCTTCTGTGTTCTTCCATATTTGCTGATATACTTAGTATGCTTATAGGAGAGTACATCAGGGCTGCTTAGCAAAAACAGAAGAAAAGAGAATCTCTGTTGCTATTTTTTTAATACTCATAATACAAGAAAGCTATAGAAAGCCCAGCATAATGGGGAAACAAAGGTCCAAAATTAGGGACAGATTTTAGTTCTCTTATAAACTTAGAAAGTTACTGGAATAGGAGTTTTTCTGTTAGTATGCATTTTCTGTAGGATATGAAGCTTAAACCTCAAATGCCTGGCATTATAATTTTAATGATTTTAGTACACAGTGGCTTGCCAGAAAACTACATTTTTTCATGAGGAAAATACCAAAACTGTGAGGCAAAAATCTGGACATTCTGTGAAAATCTGGACAGTTGAGAGATGAAAGAGTCTGTAGAGGACTTTAGGATGGGCAGTGCAGAAATACAAGGAAAAATCAGGTGCTTTACTGTTTCTTTAGTTTGGCAGAATGCATCTGATTTTTCTTGTATTTTGCTCTGTCCTCTAAGCATATGCTAATAGCCTTACTGCTCAATGGTACTTCAGTGGCTGAACTTTTTCTGATGGTATATGCTCAATTTAGAATGAACACGCCGATTGGGCTCTACAATCAGTGTGCACATTTTTTGAATAGTAATGAGCCATTATTGTATAATTTTTAATGGATACTTTTTTAAGTGAATTTAAATAATACAAATCAAAGTGCAATAGGTACTTTGATTAGGAATACATACATTTGAAATTAATATGCTCTTTCGAATGACCACCTAAACTATGATTTCAATAGATAGCACGGTTTGTAAAGTTGTAGATATTTCCTTTGTACTGAGAACATAGAGCTAATATATAAAGTAAGGGGAGAGCATGAGGGCTTTATGCTTGACAAACTCCTCTATGTATGAGTAAATAGGAGCATCATCCCACTACCATAAATGTTTCATTTATGATTTTATTTCTTGTCTTGTTGCATTTTATTTCATTGATAACAGCTAAATTTTGCAATCTATAAGCAGCGCATTTCATTGAATAGTAGCATATAAATGCATGCCACTTTACAGAGAGATCAGGGCTCAACACCATATTGCAAAGCATGCTTCCTTGCTTCGGTCATGATTTTAGTTGTAACATTTTGTCTAGCCTTATTAATTTCAAATTAAGAAACTGTTTTTAAGGTAAACATATACATTTCTCATTTGCAAAATCCTTACAGTGCTAGAAAAGAGAACTTAATCTTTTTTTTTCCCCTGGAGTAGTTTTATTTATTAATATTTAATTGGTTTCTTTTTATTAACAGTCTAAGTAGATCACATTTTAGTCTGAGGATATTTTTTCTCTTACCTGTACTGCCTTATCAAAGCATTTTATATTATTCAATATTAATCAGCTTACATTCCAATCACATGTCCAAAGATATTTGGCTTTTTATTGAACATATAAAGGTTCTGTGAATTTCATGTTTTCTTGTTATGAAATAAATAAGTTGTTCCATGTGGTATGATAATATTATTATATAATCTAAACATTAACACAAATCATACTTCAAGTTACACAAACAAAGGTCATGATTGGGTCTACTATGAATAATCATGTAATGTATATGTGACCATTCATACCAAGAACATCTAAACTCTTAAATAGGGGCTGGATCTACTTCAGCAAGTTTTATATTGCTAGCAAAAAGTTTTAAAAACCTTTATTCCTGCATTTGAGTACCAAGTACATGTTTTTTTTCTCCTTGTTTAACTTTTTAAGTTTAACTTAGCATGTACCATAGACGTAGCTGCTGTACAGGCTAATTGGAAGTTGAGTTTGTAAGTTTTTCCTCTGTAAAAAAAAATGTGCCTACTACTTATTAATGATTCAGTGCCATATATGTTTATACACCCTGTCTAATGAGATGAACTACATAAGCACCTTGGAAAATCAATGCATATAAATTCTGTGGTCTCATCCCTGGGTCTTCCTGAACAGATGATCAGCATGTTAGCAAGAATCTGCCATGATCTGAGAAGTCACATTGGTGAATCCTAAAGTCATGAATATCTTGCAGTAGGGAGATGGTTTGCTGCCATTGACATATGATACTACCAGTGGCTGATAAGAACATACACCCTTTGACTAGTATCTTTAAAAATTCTCCAGGAATTATATAGCCATTTATTATTAATGACCTTACTAGTTATGCACTGATCTTTCTTACGTCTTTCTGCTCATGGGTTAAATTATCAACACATATCATTAAGAAAAATGAAACTGCCTTCCAGCAATGGAAGTCATATATCACCTTAGGTAAATAACTATCTCTTCAACGTCTCAGGAAAAGAATGATGCCTCATCAGCACTAGAACCATAAGGACTGCCTGTGAGAAATCCTTCACGTCTCAAGTGGTCCTCTTAGCTTCACCGTTGCCCAGCTTCTAGCACTTTCATATTAACAATCAATATGTGATCAACCAAACCCATAATTCATGTACATAATAATCTGACCCTGTGCTATGCAGCTCATTATCAGCTTGTTAAATATACATTTTATTAACCTAATTTTAAATTAATAAAGCAGTATAAGGTCAATCTTGAATGAATAAAACTTGCAGGGCAAGCCTTTTAATTTTACAATATAACAAATCTCAAAGCATTTATACAATAATATTCAAATCAGACACCCTAACACTTATAAATCTTTAAATAATAATAATAATAATAATAATACTCTGCTCTCAAATTAACAATTAACAACCTTATGCCACAGTTATCATCACCTGACATGGAAGTAGCTGATCTATAGCAGTAAGAGACAATAAGATTAAAAGCTAATACTAATAGTATGTCATAGACCCAAATACTAACAATGAATTGGAAAGTCTGAGTAATTTATCTTATATCAACAGCTTACAAGTAACTTACTTTTGTACTATTTTGCATGAAACATGCAATTCACTCCACATTATATAAAACTGTGTTCTGCTCACAATAAGACACAGGTAAGCATATAGGGCCTTGGTGATTAATGTCCCAAGGAATGCATGAAACATATTAAGTTATAGTTAACAAACTCATTAAATAATATCTTTTAATTTTCCTGCTTCTGATCACTTTCCATCTATTTTTATAAAACTCTTGTGAAAAATGAATATGTGGGACTCACTATTAAATTGTTCTGCATTGAAACTTGCCTTCCTATCTTCTATGTCTCCAAAATAATTAAATGTAATTTGTTTTATTTGAAATCAAGAAGATCCAAGTTAGCCTTTTATAGTATAGAGACTCTGGGATCTGTTTGGTGTATGCATTTTGACAGAACTCTTGGTGCAGGGTGGTAAAGGCTTCTTTGGTGACCTCACTATTGCCACAGATTTGCCACAACCTCTAGGAACGTTTGTGTGCCATCTAAGAAATCAAAGAAATAATGGACATAGATAGTTCTGTTGGATGGGAGGCAAGTGGGAAGGTAAAAGATTTCTTCTACTATTTCCATTTCAGCTGTAGTGACAGGAAAGGTAAACACTGTTGGGGTGCAGTTTTTTGAGCATAAACTTCTTACGGTTGAGAAGACATTTCTTGCTTGTATCACTTTCACAGAGAAGTTATGGAATATTCTAACCATGATGCTATGCAGCACAATGTGTCAAATATCTATGCACATAAATAATAGATTGTCTGCTGATAAGATCATAAACATAATCATATAGTTCAGAATCTTAAGGATTTGTCTTGTCAGCATACTTGCTCATGGAGTGGTTTCAGTGACCTATATTTTCACCCTGTCATAATTTCTTTTAGTATATACATGCCTTGGTTAATTTTGTTTGCAAGAAAACTCCTGGCTCAGTGTCCTCTGTCCCCTCTTTTAAGCCAACAAGCGTCAGGTTGTTTGTGGCACAGGCATTCTTGTAGTTTACTTGTATTTTTTGTGCTGTCATATTATAACCAGTTGCTTTTGATGTGCTTGCATTTCCAAAATCTGGAAAGTGCTGACTGAGGTGCATATTTCAAAACAGTTGTTTTGCATACCGTACATGAAAATTTTATTCCATTATTCTTGGAACTACTACCCATGCTTCCATCCTCAGTTGAGTTTGCTCTACTACCCCTCAGCATATCATGAATAAGAAAACAATGATGATGATAATAGCTTCATGGGATAAAGAACGGTAGTAACCCAGTTATGCATTAAGACATTAAAGCCCCTCCTTAATATAATGCTACAAGTAATAAATCATGATTAGTTTGTTTCCTGATTGTTGTCCCTTAAAAGTTCAAGATTAAAGTAGACAGAGGCTTACATTGATGACACACAGATATTTTAGCAACGGATTACATGCAACTATATAACTTTATTTAGCCGTGAAGGTGACCAACAAGTTTAATAGACACACGACAGCAGCCAATATAGCTATACAGTTGGGGTGGCTAAAAAGTGTAGTGACTTAACAGATTATAAAAATGTCAGTGTCACAACCAACTTGAGGCTTGTTGGCTTAAAATAAGATACTGAATGACAATGCCGTTGAATGTGCCATTTTAGGTTTTAATTAGAACAATTTATAGCCATATTTATTTTACTTGATTTTAAAAGCAGTTAACAATTAAAGAAACTAATCTTTTTAAATTTAGGACAAACGAATATTGTACTTTTTTATACCGGGACAATGTTTCACTTCAGAATTAAAAATTACTCAACCTCCAACTGCAAGTTCAAAAAGGAAATTAATAAAAGTAAATTAGGCTACAAGCAAGGAGAGCTGCACTTTCAAAATGAAAATGCAAACTACCATTGCATATTTATATAATGAAAAATAACTTGCTATAGGAGTCGTAAGTGCTTACGATTTGGAACTTCTTCATAGTTATGACCAAAAATCAACCATTTCAACAGAAGGAGCAGAAAGCCTGTACATAATCCTGCTATGCATACTGCCCGATCCATCTTAATAAACCATGCTGAGAATCCATTTAGCTTACTGCAGTGTATGTAAGATGTGTGGTTCATCTCAAGTGCTAGTGAGTGATCTGCAAGTAGTTATAAGTCATGTGGTGTATATTTCCTATAGAAAGTTCACAACGGTATGGATTGCATGCAGGTTGGAACACATCCCAAGTATCTCAGTGTTATTTACTCACCATCCAGAGAAGACAATAAACATATTACATGGAGTAAGCACTGAAAAATATAAACTGAAGAAATGCTTATATACAGAAGTGAAGAAATATGTTTTCTAATGTCATTGTATGTGTTTGGGAGTAAAGATGTAAAAAAACATATTTAAACTGTCTTAATTGCTGTCAAAGGGAATTCTTTCACTGGAAGGAATATTGGCATTCATGAATTCCTGATTTCAAAATTATGATTTATTCATCACTTTTGTGTATTGGCTGGGGACTCTGAAAAGGTACAGTGTACTATATTTCTAGATGTCACTGTGGAAGATGCCTTGAATGTATTTAATTAGTTTACTTTTCTTTAAAAAGGAGAACTGCAAAATAGCAACACAACACAGAACTTCGGGGATTATTGTTATCCCCAGAAATTATCATTTACATGCTGTGTGCTGGCTGTAATGGCAAGAAGTCTGGCATTTACTGCGAAGCTGAAGAATAAAGTCAAGTACAGTGAATTTAGTGAGCTGCTTAATTTTGTTAATAACAGACAGCATAATCTGTAATAAAATTATTCATGAAACAAAAGGGTGTGCTCTTAAAAGAAACAAACCAGACCTTATCAAGAACTGTAAATGTGTGCAGTGGAAGACAAATTACTATGACACAGTTAAAAAATTAATTGAGGATAACAATGTGCATGCAAAAACAGAGCATCTTATAATAATAAATTAAAAAATGGAGAATTAATTTGAGAATATGTTGACAAAGTAATCTTCTTCTTCTTCTTCTTTTGGCTGCTCCCGTTAGGGGTCACCACAGCAGATCAACTGTTTCCATTTCTTCCTGTCCGCTGCATCTTGCTCTGTCACACCAACCACCTGCATGTCCTCTCTCACCACATCCATAAACCTTATCTTAGGCCTTCCTCTTTTCCTATTACCTGGCAGCTTCATTCTTAGCATCGTTTTCCCAATATACTCTGCGTCCCTCCTCAGCACATGTCCAGACCAACATAATCTTGCCTCTCTGGCTTTGTCTGCAAACCTTCCGACCTGGGCTGACCCTCTAATATACTTATTCCTAATCCTGTCCATCCTCATCAGGCCCAGTGCAAATCTTACCATCTTCAACTCTGCCACGTCAAGCTCTGACTCCTGCCTTTTTGTCATTGTCACTGTCTCCAACCCATATAACATAGCTGGTCTCACTACCCTCTTGTAGACCTTCCCTTTCACTCTTACTGGTACTCGTCTGTCACAAATCACTCCTGACACACTTCTCCACCCACTCCATCCTGCCTTTACTCTCTTCTTCACCTCTCTTCCACACTCACCATTACTCTGAACTGTTGATCCCAAGTACTTAAACTCATTCACCTTCACCACCTCTACTCTCTGCATCCTCACCATTCCTCTATCCTCCCTCTTATTCACACACATATATTCTGTCTTAGTCCTGCTGACCTTCATTCCTCTTCTCTCTAGAGCATATCTCCACCTCTCCAGGGTCTCCTCCACCTGTTCCCTACTCTCACTACAGATCACAATGTCATCTGCAAATATCATAGTCCACGGGGACTCCTGTCTGATCTCATCTGTCAACCTGTCCATCACCATTGCAAATAAGAAAGGGCTGAGAGCTGATCCTTGATGTAATACCACCTCCACCTTAAATGCATCCGTCAATCCCACCGCAGACCTCACCGCTGTCACACTACCCTCGTACATATCCTGTACCACTCATACATACTTCTCTGACACTCCCGACTTCCTCATACAATACCACAACTCCTCTCTAGGCACCCTGTCATATGCTTTCTCTAAATCCAGTAATGCATTTGAAAAAATAAATAAATACAAGTATCTGTGGTTATGCATTATAACAGAAATGCTTATGAAGAAACAACAAGGGGGCTGTTAAGATTTGCAATTAAAATTCAATACTCATGAACTAGATATGGATAAAGCAAGCATTGTTCTGAGTTTAATAAATTGTGCAGAATCTGTTCTGAGAAATCCAGAAACACACTTGTTAAATTTATTTCTTGTTAAATACAAAGGCGAGCATGATCTGTTTGGAGGAAGTACTGCAGCAAAACAACTTTATTCTGCAAAGTCTGAAAATATCTCACAAGTACTGAACAAACACATAAATCAGATTATTGTAAAAAGCACTGAAAATTTGGAAAGAAAAAATGGGAATTTAAACTGGACACGTAAGGTATAATATTTTGTCTGAGGATGCTTTTGAAACATTGGGTGTTGAAAATAAATGCTAAACAGAAACCTGTTTCCACATTGTTAGCAGATGTTGAATGCTAGATAATTGATCAGGAATCACTAGCATGATTTTACTTCAGGGTGATGTCATAAGGTCAAAGACTGCTAACAAGATCTTATTAAAACAAGACTTTAATGATTCACATGCAAAATTACTAAATGTAAAAAATAGCTATTTTTTTCTAACTTGTTGGAATGCTTAACATGTGAGAAGCTAGAAATGACAAACATTGCACAAGTGGAAAATCACTCACAAATTTAAAGAAATAGCTGGAATACTGTGCAGGGTCATGTGAGTGATGTATCTCATAACTATACAGATTGGTTGACTATGTGTGAGAGTTTTCCAGAATAATGCATGCATTGCCAGTATAATGTGATCCTAGAGATGTATAATAGCAGTGAGATGTAATGTAGAACAGGAATTAATGTAAATGGAGATTGTGAGTATCATTCAGATGGAGTTAATGCCAAGTGAATATGTGAAAATATGATCACTATTGTAAATAAACAAAGACAGCAGATGCATTTTAAATGATCTGCAAAATGTTTAAAAGCTGTTTAAACGAAAGCTTTACTAACTGCTTGCATTTGAAGAAGTGGTCACATCAATACCAAAAGGTTTTCTCGTTAACAGATACAAGCCCGTTTCCCAGAAGATAAAGCTAGATAAAGTATATTATAATCATACATCTCAACTGTACAGATTTTCACAGAATCTCCAGATTTTTGCCTCATGTTTCTGGTCAGTTTTTCATAAAACTGTGGTTTTCCTGCAAATTAGTGACACATCATTAAAGTTTGAAGTTAGAAAATAACAACAGACACTTGAGTTGCAGACTTTCTACCCTTCAGAAAATTCATGCTAATGCAAAACCTGTTATTCTATCAACTTTCTAAGTTTGTAAGAGCAATATTTAAAAATTGTGCTTATTTTTAGGTCTTTGTCTGACTTTTACATATCATTTTGTCCAGATTTCTTGCTGAGAGAAGTTGAGAGTTATGACTGCAATGTATGTATGTGTAGTAGATCAACGCCAAGGTAGATTCATTAGACATACATCTGGCATTTCAACAGCATCAGTTGTATACTATAAAGCTTTTTCAAATGTAGCTGAAGGATTAAAGTGTGCTGTAAACAAAAGTGGTTATCCATCTGGGAAGAATGAGACATAATATGAGCATAACAATACAGTTATAAAGTTGTTAAATTATAACAACATAATGTCAAGTTAAACATAGCATCCTACCATCAGGGAGACTAAAGCTTCATGGACAGCATCAGAGCACTAAAGCAAATTCCGAAGTGAGAAGGCATGCAGAAATTACAGAGGTTTCTAGGAATTATGCAGTATTTTACAAATGGATTGATGACCAGAAAAATGGTTTTGAAATACTAAATAAATTAGTTGTAGATGCACCAAAAGTAAAATAGTACGATGTGTACTATCCATATGAATTGCAAGTACATGCTCGTCATAATAGCATAGGAACTGCAATCATATAAAAGAACAGATGAATTTTCTGATTCAAAACCATTTACAAATACAGAAAAACAGATATACAGAGATTGCAAAGAAGGTTATAGCAACATTTTATATGTGTCAGAATTTTGACTTATAAGAATAATGAGATGAAGTTCATCTGGAGCTGATAAATCATTGCAAGGCAAATTCAATTTTTTTTTTTGCAAGGTGTATCTAAGACTGCAGAAGATATTGTGTAATCCATGGTAATATTATATGTAAGTGATGTTCTACACTCAGATAATGAACTACACATGGCACATAGATTGAAATGTATGCATTTATTAGACACACATGAAGAGTTGTTGGAAGAAAAAGTACATTTTCCCTGGATGATACAATATCCACCAAAGCAAAAGTTTAAGGAGTTCTTAGATATACTTTTACTGAGTTAAAGACCCATTTTCTAAATGGTATTAGTACAAGGAATGGATGGTCTTAGCAAGAATCATCACAAAGGAAATAAATTAAATCTTATTTTTCCTTTAACAATTAAATATATTATTTCAAAGATCAGAAAATTATAGCTTCCAATTAACTGAAAAGGCAGATGTTTTGGGGGGTTTCATGAATCACGTCAAAAAGTAGCAAAGTGCAAAGAAAATGTAAGCAATATAATTAACTTGCCAGGGATGTCATCACAGATTGTATAAATTGTACAGATAGGTGCCATCTGCAATGCATATAAAATTCAAGCAAAAACTTGATAACATACCGAGTACCAGACTGCATATAGAATAAAGTGGGCACTTGATTCTTAAAACAATGTAAATAATGTCAAATGTAAAGTTATGGTTACTGGTTTCAGAAATAATTCAACTTACCAGCATAACAAAGTAAATATGATTAGTGCATATAGGGGTACTTGATGTTATTATATCTGACAATGGTCCAGAGAACAAAGGTAAAAAAAAAATCTGAAAAATTGTACAAATATGTAAATTAAAACATTTAATGTACACTACTTTTGAATAAGATGAAACAAATCAAGTAAAGATGGCTGTCCAGTGAAGAATCCTGCATAAGAAAAGCTGTAGCAAAAGCTATAAGGCTTTCACCTCAAAAAATGTGGAATATAAGCATACTACATCAACAACTTAATTCTTTTTAGATTGTAAATAAGCAGAAAGATGAAAAGCAACTGTTCTATTTGAACTACAGTTTTGATGGCTAAAAATGTCTATATGAGAAATGACAATAGTGCATATGGACAGAAGAATGGGGAACTCAATGTAAATAAGCCAAGCAGACAGGGATTTTTAGAGATGAATGCAATGTTTAGGACTGCAGGGAGATAGGTGAGTTTAAATAGACATTCATGAAGTGTTAAAACAGGTCTTTTGAATAAAATTAAAATGAGTGAAGATGTTGCTTCTGCTGTGTACTTACCCACAATTTAAATGGTCTACACATGCAGTACTTTAATCATTATGTAGCTGCAAAGAAAAAAAAATGGAAAACAGGCTACCATCAAGGACTGCAGACTGTTGCTGTCACTATCAATGAAATTTAAGAAAGGAAGACACAAAATCGTTGACAGAAAATGTCAAGCTTATACATGGGCAGCACTGAAATAAAAGAGAGGCATTTATAAACATGGGAAAAACATGGCACATATTAGAAGAAAAGGTGGGAAGCCTTGGAGCTGGTCAATTGCGGAAATGTGTTTTAATCCACCATCTTGTTTTAGTCACTTATTAATTCATAAACTGTACTAGATTATTAATCACTTCTGGCCATGTTTTAATTTAAGCCTGTCAGTATTTCTGATCCATCATGACAGATTTTGGGCAAACATGAAATGTTTTTCCTACTGTCATATCTTCTTTAAACTCTATCCTCAAAACAACTTTGAAATCAAATTAATTTGGCTTGTCAAGCCAATCTGGTTTTCCCCCCTCCCTCAATTGTTCTGAGTATTTAACTTCTGTGCCTCAGCTTTTTCATTTTCTACACTTCTCCTGTTTCTGTTTCTCCTCTTTACAGTAGTCTATAGGAAAAGTGAAGGTTTTTCATGTTCTGAAATTATCATCTGTGAATAATTGTTCTACTATTGGGATACCTTGTCTACACAGATCTTCAGAATACAATTTATTTGCAATTAATCTACATATTATTAAAGGTAAGAGTGTTTAAGTGCTCACCCATTGTTCCTAGTAGGGGCGGGCAGTTGGTTTCATATGTTGCAGTCTGTAAGAAGGACCAGATTTTTTTCTGTAGTGTCTTTTACTAACCTCTCGGGTCTGCAAACCCCAAACCTCCAAAGTTCTTGAGCAGGACAGTTTTGGTTTCTTTTCACAGATAAAATCAATTATCACTTGTTTACTGCTTTCAAAATTATAGTTGCATAGAAAGGACTAAAATGCATGTGACTAAAGAAGGGGCAGGGTGTCATGAAAATATTGCTTGCACTCATTGATTGAATTCTAACTCTAGATTTTTCCACATTTTACATATGCTCTAATCCTGTCTCAAAGATTATCATATGATTTAATAGCCAAGTTCTCACTGGACATGCAAAACTAAGCATTTAAATATTTGAACGTATCACTCTTCCATATCTTTGAGTACTTCAATGTGGCAACCAATTGTGGGATGATATTATTGTTATAACTTTGTCTAAATTTACTATATAATGTCATAGCTTACTAAAGTTATTCAAATATTTAAAAAGCTACCTAAATATTTTTGGGGCCCACCAGGAAAAAGGAAACAGGACAACATCCACATATAGCACTGCAATCTGCTTGTCTACCCCTATTCTGTACCCAGATAAA